>NC_090026.1:890097-960097 GCF_037176765.1 Anolis sagrei
TAAATAATAATATAAATAATACTTATATAAATAATAAGGATGATAATACTGATAATGTTAATAATTATATATAAATAATAAGTAATAATAACATATTAATAATATAAGTAGCAATAATATAAATAATAATACAAATAATAACTATAATATATTATAAATAATATAAATAATGATACTGATAATATAAATAATGATGATGATAATAATCATGATAATATAATAAATAATTATAATAGTAATAATAATAATAATCTATATAAATAAATAATAATATGTATATAAATAATAATGATGATAATACTGATAATGTTAATAATTATATATAATTAATAAGTAATAATAACATAATAATATAAGTAGCAATAATATAAATAATAATACAAATAATAATTATAATATAATATAAATAATAATATAAATAATCATACTGATAAAATAAATAATGATGATGATAATATAAATAATATGTATATAAATAATAAGGATGTTAATACTGATAATGTTAATAATTATACATAAATAATAAGTAAGAATAATATATTAATAATATAAGTAACAATAATATAAATAACAATATAAAGAATAATACAAATAATAAGTACAATGTAATATATATAATAATATAAGTCATAATACTGATATAAATAATAATGATGATAATAATAATAATATAAATAATAATGATAATGATAATTTTGTTGAGAGGTGATTAGATGTCCCTGACTGTTTTCCCTCTGCTGTTTTGCTGTTTTAATTTTAGAGTTTTTTTTAATACTGGTAGCCAACAAAAGATTGCTCCAGGCACTGCCAGACTCTCAAATGCTAATCAAGGTGGTCAGTTGAAACATTCCCACCTAGCTCCAGCAGACAAGAGTCCTTTGTCCCACCCTGGTCATTCCACAGATATATAAACCCATTTCCCTACTTTCAACAGACCTCACTACCTCTGAGGATGCTTGCCATAGATGCAGGCGAAACGTCAGGAGAGAATGCCTCTAGACCATGGCCATATAGCCCGAAAAAACCTACAACAACCCAGTGATTCCGGCCATTAAAGCCTTCAACAATACATTACTTATTATTATTATTATTATTATTATTATTATTATTATTATTTCTCTCCTTGCTTCCTTCCTTCCTTTGAGGTGCGCAGGAGACTCGAATAAATATGGGTAACAATAATTGATGAGCCCCCGGTGGCGCAGTGGGTTAAATCCCTGTGCCAGCAGGACTGAAGGCTGACAGGTCGCAGGTTCGAATCCGGGGAAAGGTGGATGAGCTCCCTCTATCAGCTCCAGTTCCTCATGCGGGGACATGAGAGGAGCCTCCCACAAGGAGGATAAAACATCAGAATCATCCAGGTGTCCCCTGGGAAACGTCCTTGCAGACGGCCAATTCTCTCACAACAGGACACTCCTGACATGACAAAAAAACTCCAAAAACAATAATTGATATTATTATTATTATTTTACTGACACAAAGGCACCGTATGTCACAGCAAACAAGATCTCTATGCGGGATTTCATATCACAAAACCACAAGTCGAACACTTCCCAAGCATCTAGGTCTGTGTCATCATCTAATGGTGCATTTAAATTAGGTCAATATGGGTGATAACAACAACACCAACAATCCAATGGGGCATTAGACTTGAGTCAATATGAGTAATAATAGCAATGATGACAATCATTATTTATTTATTTATTTGCTCCCTTCCTTCCTTGGAGGTGTGTATGAGAGTCGATGGTGCATTAGACTCGAGTCATTATGGGTAATAATTATTGATATTATTGATATTATTTATGTATTTATTGATTTCTCTGCATGCTCCCTTCCTTCCTTGGAGCTGCGCATGAGAGTCGATGCTGCCTTAGACCTGAGTCAATGCAGGTGGTGATGCTGATGCTGACCCTTAGGGCTGGGCGGTTTCGTTCGTTAATTTCGTAATTCGTTATTAATTCGTTTTTTTTTTTTTTTGGATAACGAAGCAATATTGAACCATTCAGGAGCAACTAAAAATCGAAACGAATTTTTCAATTCGTTTCGTAATTGTTTCGTAATTTCCGAAATTTCGTAAATTTCGAACTTTTTTAAAGAAAAATTTCGGAATTCTTTTAAAAATCGAAACGCAAAAACCCCCTAAAAACGAATCAAGTTTAGAAACAATTTTTTCCGTGGTTGCCCAGCCCTACTGACCCTCCTTTCTCTCTCTCCCTCTCCTTCCTCCCTTCCCTGTGGGCAGAGATGGAGTTTGTGACGGGGTACCGCGAGGAGATCCTGGACTTTGCGGAGCTGCTCTTTGGCTGGTACCGCCGCTTCCTGCTGGAGGCCTCCCTGGGGTGGGGGTCCGCGGAGCCGCGCAAGAGGCGGGAGGGGTCAGTGCGCCGCCTGCCCCTGGACCCCGCCCTGTGGGTGCTGCACCTGCTGCCCAACCGCGCCCTGGCCTTCTCCGTCCCCGACCCCGGGCAGCAGGTGAGCAGCCGCTTCTACGGCGAGGAGGCCCTGGCCCTGCGGGACCTGCAGCGCTTCATCACCTTTGTGGGCGCAGGAGAGGAGGAGGAGGAGGAGGCAGAGGCGGAGCTGGAGGCGGAGACAGAGGCGGAGCCAACACAAGAGGATGGCAGGCCAGAGAGGAAGGAGGAGGCGCAGCCAGGCGGGGCCCGCACAGGTAAGGCCGCGACTCACCTGCTCAAAAATGGGTCACTGTAGTGTAGCATCTAGACCGCAACACTTTGTGGATTCTGCCTGGCAAGGAATGCTAACCATTCACCTGGCCTCCTTTTGTTTACCTTTCAAATGCTGGGAAAACCTTCATTGCCTTTCCTTAGCACTATCTCTCCATCAGGGCCATAGCCAGAAAAAAAATTCGGGGAGGGTTGACAATTTCGGGGGGGGGGATTTGAAAATTTTGGGGGGGAGTTGAAAATTTTGGGGAGGGTTGACAATTTCGGGGGGGGGGGGTTGAAACCTGCCTCCTAGCTCATGCTGAAGCCAAGAGCACATTTGCAGGGGGCAGAGCAGCCTTCAATAGCCTGCAGCTCCACCCCTGTCAACCACCTCCACCAAGTCTGGCCTCCTTCATGAGAGCATTCAACACACACACCCAACTTGGTTGCTTCACTAAATCGGCTATTGCTGCAAGTAATGACAGTGTGAATAAATTGTCAATATTTGCTTGAGATAGTGCTTGCAGTTCTGGAGGGACTCTTGATTTTTTGCATCTCATAGACTTAGCGGCATGCGGATTGGGTTAACCAGTTAAAATTCATGAGTAAACCAGTTGTTTTAAAAATGGGGGGGTTGAACCCCTAAAATCACCCCCTCGCTACAGGCCTGCTCTGGATACCTGGAGGCACTGAGTTTTAGGTGATGCCCAGCCTCTTCCGCCTCCCTCACCTCCATGTCAGGGCCAGGAAGACCTTCTGGCAGCGTTTCCTGGGAAATACTATCACTAAATGCAGATCTGTCTGTGAGGCAATTCCCATCTGCCTGGCAAGGAATGCTAACCATTCACCAGGCATCCCTTTGTTTACCTTTCAAACACTGGGAAAACCTTCATTCCTTTTCCTTGGCACCCTCTCTCCATACCTGGAGGCACTGAGTTTGTCTGTGAGGCAATTCCCATCTGCCTGCCAAGGAATGCTAGCCATTCATCGCCAGAATTATGGATTGAAGGCTGCAACTGCTCGAAAACGGGTCACTGTGAAGTAGCATCTAGACCGCAATACTTTGAGGGTTCTGCCTGGCAAGGAATGCTCACCATTCACCTGGCCTCCCTTTGTTTCAAACGCTGGGAAAACCTTCATTGCCTTTCCTTGGCACCATCTCTCCGCTACAACCCAACCTCTTCCACCTCCCTCACCTCCATCTCAGGGCCAGGAAGAGCCTCTGGCAGCATTTCCTGGGAAACATTCTCACTCAAAGCAGATCTGTCTGTGAGGCAATTCCCATCTGCCTGGCAAGGAATGCTAACCATTAATAGTTATGGATAGAAATTAACTCACCAAAGCAGCCAAAGATAGACAGGACCAGTACAGGTAAGGCTGCAACTCACCTGCTCGAAAACGGGTCACTGTGATGTAGCATCTAGACCGCAATACTTTGTGGATTCTGCCTGGCAAGGAATGCTAACCATTCACCTGGCATCCTTTTGTTTATCTTTCAAACACTTTGAAAGCCTTCATTGCCTTTCCTTAGCACTCTCTCTCCATACCTGGAGGCACTGAGTTTTAGGTGATGCCCAGCCTCTTCCACCTCCCTCACCTTCATGTCAGGGTCTGGAAGAGCCTCTGGCAGCGTTTCCTGGGAAACATTCTCACTAAATGAAGATTTGTTGAAGGCTGCGACTCACCTGCTCGAAAACAGGTCACTGTGAAGTTGTTGGTTTTTTATAATGCTAATGCCTGAATATGCAAAGACAAAGCATCAAACAGAGTTGCTGCAAAAGCTGACGGGCTCTCTGAGAGTATGAAAGAAAAGAAGTGAAGCAGGAGTTTAACTCAGGCGAAGGTATTTAAACCTTTTAGATCAGTCTAATGATTCAAACAATGCAGCCTCCCCCAAGCCAAACACATGCAAGCAAATAACAAACTTGAGAACACCAGAATAATATAATAAAACAGTTTACTCACAAATCATGTATGAAGATCATCATACAGGTAAAAATCCTTCAGGTTTCATGTAATCCAAAATATAGCTAGGAACTACATGATGGCCTGTGGTACAGGTAGGCCTTACAGCATGCAGAGGATGGTTACATCACGAAGATAACTACTTTTAACTCTAAGAACACGTTCTGGGGAGACAAAGGACTAGGGGGTCCCTTTTATAACTTTCTCACTTCAAAGAGGGAATCTACTTGAGCATTTGCACGTAGGCAATGTCGATTCTGATATCCCAGCATGCAACCTTTAGGATGGGCAATAAAATGTTTGGAATGTTAGAGTGTTAATTTTCAGCAAGAGTATGGTGACCAGAGAAAAGGGGTGTCCCTAAATGCATGCTTGATTGTATAACATAATTCAACAGAAGTAGCCTCTAGACCACAATATTTTGAGGATTCCCCCTTGCAAGGAAGCCTAACCATCCATAGCCAAAGTTCTGGATTGAAACTAACTCATCAAAGCTGCCAAAGACAAGGACAAACGGGGCCAGTGCAGGTAAGGCCGTGACTCACCTGCTCAAAAGTGGGGGATGTAGCAGCTAGACCGCAGTACTGCCTGGATAATGGGACGGTTAATAATGGAACCGTTCAGTTTGTTTGCCTTTGTCAATGGAAGACCCCCCAGTGCTGAGGCCCCTCCTTCTTGTGTTGCAGGGCTGGGCCTGGGTCTGCGCCGCGTGGAGTGCCTCCTGCTAGTGACGGACGAGCATGGCACCATCCTGGGCTTCGACTTCCTGCTGGGGGGCCCGGGGCCCTCCTCCCCCTCCCCATTGGGGACCCCCCTGGAGGGCCGGGCCCTGGCCCTCCTCCTCCACTGCATGGCTTGCCCGCTGGGCGCTGGGGAGCCGCGCCGGCCCAAGACCCTCACCGTGGGGGACCCCGCTTTGCACAAGTAAGCAAGGGGGTGGAAGGGGTGGGGGGTGGGGGTCCTACTGGGACCAGACAGGGACATTCCAGTTTTCCAAGCTGTTTGGCCATGTTCCAGTAGCATTCTCTCCTGACATTTCACCTTCATCTGTGGCTAATGGTATCTTCAGAGGTCTGTTGGTGAGATAACTGGAGAGTGTATATATCCCTATGGAATCTCTCCTGACGTTTTGCCTGCATCTGTGGCTAATGGCATCGTCAGAGGACTGTTAGAGGTGAGATAAGTGGAGTGTGTATATATCCCTGTGGAATAATGTCCAGGGTGGAAGAAGGATCCCTTGTCTGTTTGAAACAAGTGTGGATGTTGCAATTGGCAAGCTTGATTAGTATTGAGTAGCCTTGCAGCTGCAAAGTCAATCAGGGAGGGTATCTGCGTGAAGGTAGCCTGGCCTCTGCTGCCTGGAGGCATCCTCTGTGAAATAATGTCCAAGGTGGGAGGAAGAACCCTTGTCTGTTTGAAACAAGTGTGGCTATTGCAACGAACAAGCTTGAATTAGTATTGAGTAGCCACGAAGTTTGCAAAGTCAACCAAGGAGGGTAGCCTGGCTGTTGTTGCCTGGGGACATCCTCTGTTTGGGAGGTGTTCACTGGCATGTAATAACATTGAGATATGAAACCATAATGGATTCTTTGTGGAGAATCTTCAGAGGTCTCACTACCTCTGAGGATGCTTGCCATAGATGCAGGCGAAACGTCAGGAGGGAATGCCACTAGACCATGGCCATATAGCCTGAAAAAACCTACAACAACCCAGCTTCAGAGGTCTGTTGGCAGTGAAGCAAGTGGAGTGTATCTATACCTATGGAATGATGTTTGAAGCAAGTGTGGACGTTGCAATTAGCAAGCTTGTATTAGCATTGAATAGCCACGAAGCTGCAAAGTCAATCAGAGAGAGTCTCTGCATAGCGGTAGTGAAGCAAGTGGAGTGTATACCTGTGGAATAATGGCCAGGGTGGGAGAAAGAACCCTTGTCTGTTTGAAGCAAGTGTGAATGTTGCAATGAGCAAGCTTGAATAGCATTGAGTAGCTGCAAAGTCAGTCAGTGAGGGTATCTGCACAGAGGTAGCCTAGCCACTTTGCAAACAGGGTGGGGGAAAAGAACCCTTGCCTGTTGCAATTAGCAAGCTTGAATTAGCATTTGAGTAGCCCTGAAGTTTGCAAAGTCAATCAGTGAGGGTTTCTGCATAGAGGTAGCCTAGCCACTTTGCAAACGGGGTGGGGAAAAAGAACCCTTGCCTGTTGCAATGAGCAAGCTTGAATGGCATTGAGTAGCTGCAAAGTCAGTCAGTGAGGGTATCTGCATAGAGGTAGACTAGCCACTTTGCAAACAGGGTAGGGAAAAAGAACCCTTGCCTGTTGCAATGAGCAAGCTTGAATAGCATTGAGTAGCTGCTAAGTCAATCAGTGAGGGTATCTGCAGAGAGGTAGCCTAGCCACTTTGCAAACAGGGTGAGGGAAAAGAACCCTTGCCTGTTGCAATGAGCAAACTTGAATTAGCATTGAGTAGCTGCAAAGTCAATCAGTGAGGGTATTGGCCTTTTTGGCTGCGCATCACGCCCTCCTGGCCGTTCTCCCCATTTGCAGGTCCCTGGAGCCACTGCTGGGGCGCCTGGGGGTGAAGATGAGCAAGGCGCCCATGCGCGGCTGGGGCCCCCGCCCGGCCTTCTCCTTCCCCACCACGCGGGGCCGGGCTTGCCACGTCTGCAAGAGGCACAGCTTCGAGGGGCCCCTCGCCCCATGGTGAGTATGGGGCCCGGCCCCTCTTCCGGTCAGTGTTTAGAAGATGAGGTTGCGCCACAGCAAGGCACAACACCCCCCCCCAAAAAAAAACTAGGGGCAGCTTCAGGGCAGAGGGGAGCTCCAAAGAGAATGCAAACAACAATGTGGTGTGGGCTTTCGGGATATCATCATCAGTATTGGAAGTATTGGAAAAGTATTGGAAAGATATTGGAAAGGTATTGGAAAAATATTGGAAAAATATTGGCAGTATTGGGAAAGTATTGGAAAAGTATTGGAAGTATTGGGAAAGTATTGGAAAAATATTGGCAGTATTGGGAAAGTACTGGAAGTATTGGGAAAGTATTGGAAAAGTATTAGAAGTATTGGGAAAGTATTGGGAAAGTACTCAAAAAGTATTGGACGTATTGGGAAGTGTTGGAAAAGTATTGGAAGTATTGGGAAAGTATTGGAAAAGAATTAGAAGTATTGGGAAAGTATTGTAAAAATATTGGCAGGATTGGGAAAGTGTTGGAAAAGTATTGGAAGTATTGGGAAGGCATTGGAAAAGTAATGGCAGTATTGGAAAAGTATTGGAAAAGTATTGGAAGTATTGGGAAAGTACTCGAAAAGTATTGGATGTATTGGGAAAGTGTTGGAAATGTATTGGAAGTATTGGGAAAGTATTGGAAAAGTATTGGGAAAGTACTCGAAAAGTATTGGAAGCACTGGAAAGTTATTGGGAAAGTATTGGGAAAGAATAATTTGAAGAATTGGAAATACTGGAAAAGTATTTTTGAAAGTTATTGGGAACGTATTGGAAGTATTGGGGAGGTATTGCAAATGTAGTGGAAAGGTATTGGAAAAGCATTGGAAAGGTATTGGGAAAGTATTGGAAGGGTATTGGGAAGGTACTGAAAAAGTATTGGAAAAATATTGGAAGTATTTGAAAGGTATTGGAAGTATTGGAAAGGTATTGGAAAGGTATTATAAAAGTACTGGAAAAGCATTGGAAAAGTATTTGGAAAGTATTGGAAGGGTATTAGGAAGGTACTGGAAAAGTATTGGAAAAATATTGGAAGTATTGGAAAGGTATTGTAAAAGTATTGGGAAAGTATTGTAAAAGTATTGGGGAAATATTGGAAGTACTGGGAAAGTACTGGGAAAGTACTGGAAAAGTATTGGAAATATTGGGAAAGTATTGGAAGTACTGGAAAGTTATTGGAAAAATATTGGAAAAGAACTGGAAAATATTTGAAGCATTGGAAATACTGGCCTGCCTGCTTGACGATGCCCCCTCCCCACTTTGTGCCCCCTCCCTCCCTCCCTCCCTGCCCCCTTTGCAGCCACCTCTGCCGGGCGGTGCTGTACTGTTCGGAGCGTTGCCGGCAGCTGGATTGGGACCGGAGCCCCGAGGACGTGGCACACCGCTTCTGGTGCCAGCGCATGGCCGCCTACATGGGCCGCGCACGGGAACTGGCCAACCTGCCCTTCACCTTCGCCGCAGGTGGGGCTGCGGCAAGAACCAAAGGGGCAGGGGGCACATGGGGGGGGGTCCTTTGCACACCCTTGACCTTTCTTTCCCCTCTCCATTCCCCCCCCCAAAGAGGCCAGCAGTGAGACCTTCAACAAGGAGGGTTTCCTGGGGTCGCGTGGGCTGACCCGGGGCTACTGGGCCGGAGAGAGCATGATGGTGCGCGCCCCCGGGTACGGCGTGGGGCTGGCCCCCCCAGGGATGGGACCCCTCCTCAAGAGTGGTGAGAAACAAACAAAAACCCCTTCCCTCCGGATCCGTCCCTACAAATGGCCTGAGGTGACAGTCTCCAAGGGATTCCCCTGGAAAGTAGTCCAGCTTCTGGGCAACATGAAGGAGGGAGGCATTTGGACCAATGAGTTTGGCTGGGCATTTAAGGCTTGTTTGGATACCTTTCTTCACCTTTTCCAGGTAACCCTTTTGAGGCGCTGCGGCCAGAAGGAGGGACGGCGCTGCCCCCAGCCCCCCCGGAGCCCCCCACCCCTCGGACCTACTTTGGTAAGACAGCGGCTCAGTGTGGGTCTTGATGACCCCTTTACAGCATCTGCTGCGCATGGGACAGCTCAATAACAACAACAACATGTGGTGCAATACAACAGCCAGCAGAGTGTGTGCTGTGGACTCATCTTGTTGTGTTTCAAATTATTATTATTATTATTATTATTATTATTATTATTATTTACCGGGATTGTGGTGCAGCTGGCTGAGCGTCAGCTGCATTAAGATCACTCTGACCAAAAGGTCATGAGTTCGAAGCCAGCCCAGGTTGGAGTGGGTTTCCAACCAATTGTGTAGCCCGTTGTCGACCTTTGCAAACATACAGTACATAAATATACTTATGTCCCCGAGGGGACTCAGAGCAGCTTACAACAAGAGTCAATATACAGCAAATATGCCACGCAGATGCACAATAAAGAACAAGTAGTTTACTCTTCGTAATACAGAACCACATCTATACAATCATGCGATCAGTTGCATTGACTCACATGATGCCCTTTTAGAGAGATTTGCAATGGTCTTTCTTTGTCCCTGTGGAAAATCTTCCTCCGACAGTTCATGAAGCAAGAGCACAATCGAACACGGTCTCTCTCTGCTTCTGCAAGCACTTGCACAGCTCAAGTCTGAATATGTAACAGTAAACAAAACTCCCAGGCTCAGCTAGCTCCCTGGGTGTAGCCCAGCCAATCAGCATCGTGCATATTATTTTACAGTTCACACAGAGGCGGTCCTATGTAATTTTCAATGGTAAGCAAACAGTATTTTGGCATGCCCCTCCCTCCAACCAATTACTGATATATATTTTCTGTTCGTTGTGGGAGTTCTGTGTGCCATATTTGGTTCAATTCCATCATTGGTGGAGTTCAGAATGCTCCTTGATTGTAGGGGAACTATACATCCCAGTAACTACAACTCACGCATTTCATGAAGCAAGACCACAATCGAACACGGTCTCTCTCTGCTTCTGCAAGCACTTGCACAGCTCAAGTCTGAATATGTAACAGTAAACAAAACTCCCAGGCTCAGCTAGCTCCCCGGGTGTAGCCCAGCCAATCAGCATCATGCATATTATTTTACAGTTCACACAGAGGCGGTCCTAGGTAATTTTCAATGGTAAGCAAACAATATTTTGGCATGCCCCCCCCCCCAACCAATCACTAATATATATTTTCTGTTCGTCGTGGGAGTTGTGTGCCATATTTGGTTCAATTCCATCATTGGTGGAGTTCAGAATGCTCCTTGATTGTAGGTGAACTATACATCCCAGTAACTACAACTCACGCATTTCATGAAGCAAGAGCACAATCGAACACGGTCTCTCTCTGCTTCTGCAAGCACTTGCACAGCTCAAGCCTGAATATGTAACAGTCACCAAAACTCCCAGGCTCAGCTAGCTCCCTGGGTGTAGCCCAACCAATCAGCATCGTGCATATTATTTTACAGTTCACACAGAGGCGGTCCTAGGTAATTTTCAATGGTAAGCAAACAGTATTTTGGTGCCCCCCCCCCAAAAAAACACAACAATTACTGATATATATTTTCCGTTCGTCGTGGGAGTTCTGTGTGCCATATTTAGTTCAATTCCATCATTGGTGGAGTTCAGAATGCTCTTTGATTGTAGATGAACTATACATCCCAGTAACTACAACTCGCGCATTTCATGAAGCAAGAGCACAATCGAACACGGTCTCTCTCTCTGCTTCTGCAAGCATCTTCCCAGCTCAAGCCTGAAAAATGTAACAGTAACCCAAACTCCCAGGCTCAGCTAGCTCCACAGGCATAGCCCAACCAATCAGCATCATGCATATTATTTTACAGTTCACACACACACACTAACTGATTCCTTACATGCCTTAATAATAGGGTGCATAGCAAACCACAGAAGTAAACACTTAAGCGGCTGAGGGGGGGAAGGAAAGGGCCCAAGGTTGTGAGGAATTGTGGGAGTTGGAGTCCAAAACACCTGGAGGGCCCAAGGTTGCCCGTGCCTGTTTGAGTCTGAACTTTGAAAGGAGCTCATTGAGCTGCAGGAAGGATTTGGAGAGAAAGGAAGCTGCTAGCACCATGGACAGTTCTTTGGGAGTTTGGCTGGAGTTGATGTGATTGATGGGCCAGACCCTCTTATATCTGTCTGACCCCCCCCCCCCACTTCACTTTCTGTTGTGATGCAGGATCATGGAAGGAATACTATCAGTGGCGGGGGCTGCCCCTGGGAGCCCCCCTGGCGGTCATCCTCACCTACCCGCTGACCATGTACTACATCATCACCCAGCTGGCCCCACAGCACTGTGAGTATTGAATATTGGGGGGGGGGGGGGTCTTTATGGGGGTCCCCAAATACCCCCTTCTTACTCAAGGGGGAGAATGCGGAGGGGGTCTCAGACCTACATTGTAATATTTTCCTCCTCCCCCCACAAATCTAGGAATAGTTTAAATTGAAGGGATATATATATATATATATATATAAGAACTCTAACAAAACTTTCAAAATTATATATATATATATATATATATATATATATATATATATATATATCCCTTCAATTTAAACTATTCCTATTCTTATATATATATTAGGCTTGGGCAATCCATGGTTCTAAATGGTTCTAAAGTACTTACAAAACTAAAGTTCTGGTGGTGAAAATTTCCGAACTCTAACAAAACTTTCAAAATGTAATTGTTATTTCATTATTGGTGATTTTAATGACAGAACCAATTAGGAACTGCCATTTGTTATGAAATTTTGAGAGTTTTGTTAGAGTTCTGAAATTTTCACCACCAGAACTTTAGTTTTGTAAGTACTTTAGAACCATTTAGATTGAACCATGGATTGCCCAAGCCTAATAGATATATATACACACACACACACACACACACACACACTAGCCATCCCCTGCCATGCATTGCTGTGGCCCAGCCTGTGTATATGTGTTTTGGGTGTGTTTATATTTGTGTATATATATGTTTGTGTTTATATATGTGGTTTTGCTCATGCATTGTAATGCATTTTTCATTTTTATTTGGCTTTTTGAGTCCCTTCCGCTGTGTTTTTCAGTGTTTTTGATGAGTAATGGTCACTCGTTGGCCTGTTAAGCGTCTTGTGTCCAAATTTGGTGTCAATCCATCCAGTGGTTTTTGAGTTCTGTTAATCCCACAAACGAACATTACACTTTTATATAGATAGATAGAGATATAGATATATAATGTACAATATAATAGAGACCCCCAAAGGCCATCTAGTCCACCCCACTTCTGCTTTTGTGCAGGAATAGCACACTCTAATGCCCCCTGACAGATGGCTATCCAGCCTCAATAATAATAATAATAATAATCCTTATAAATAAAAATGTAATGTTTGTTTGTGGGGAGCTCATATATTCCAAACTGCTAGATGAATTGACTCAAGATTTGGACACAATACACGTATCGAACTAATGTGTGACCATCACTAACAAAAACACAAAATTAACCCACAGCAGCAAGGAATTAAAAACCTAAAAATGCAAAAAGGCGATACAGCGCATGCACAACAAAGACTCCTCTGGACGTTCAGTAGCGCGTATGCGTGCACATAGGAGAGGTCAGGGAGCCGGGAGCGCAGTGCCGTCTCCAGTCTGCAGTGAGGTTTCTGCGAAGGCCTCATGTGGGTCTGGGGTCCCCAGGTGAAGCCCAGAGTGACCCCCCTCTTAGTTTTGCTGTCTCTTTCCTTCCTCCTTTTTCAGTCCCAGAGCTGAACATCCTGAACAAGCAGTCCCTCAAGATCCATGTGGTGGAAACGGGCAAGGAGTTTGGGGTGCTGATGGCCTTCTGGGTAAGTAATTGGGGGGGGGGGGTCTCCAAGGGCAGAGGGCAGGAGGAGGTTAGGGTCGGTGGAGTTAATTTATTCCTAGGGCAAAAGGATCTGGCCACTTATATAATAATAATAATAATAATAATAATAATAATAATTATTATTATTATTATTATTATTATTATTATTATGCTTATTTATACCCCGCTTTATCTCTCCCAAAGGAGACTTGGATTAATATAGAAGCATCAGTATATTGTATTGTCGAAGGCTTTCATGGCTGGAATCACTCAGTTCTTGTGGATTTTTTTGGGCTGTATGGCCATGTTCTAGAGGCATTCTCTCCTGACGTTTCGCCTGCATCTATGGCAAGCATCCCCAGAGGTAGTGAGGTCTGTTGGAAGTAGGAAAAATGGGTTTATATATCTGTGGAATGACCAGGGTGGGACAAAGGACTCTTATCTGCTGGAGCTAGGTGTGAATGTTTCAACTGACCACCTGGATTAGCATTTGATGGCCTGGCAGTGCCTCTAGCATTCTCTCCTGACGTTTCGCCTGCATCTATGGCAAGCATCCTCAGAGGTAGTGAGGTCTGTTGGAAGTAGGAAAAATGGGTTTATATATCTGTGGAATGACCAGGGTGGGAAAAAGGACTCTTGTCAGTTGGGCTAGGTGTGAATGTTTCTACTGACCACCTTGATTAGCTCCAGACACAGCCCATTGTATGCTAATCAAGGTGGTCAGTTGAAACATTCACACCTAGCTCCAGCAGACAAGAGTCCTTTGTCCCACCCTGGTCATTCCACAGATATATAAACCCATTGTCCTAATTCCAACAGACCTCACTACCTCTGAGGATGCTTGCCAGAGATGCAGGCGAAACGTCAGGAGAAAATGCCTCCAAAACATGGCCATATAGCCCGAAAAAACCCCACAAGAACATCAGTATATTATTGTTGTTGTTGTTATTACAGTGTTTCCCCACTTATTGCGGGTGTTATGTTCCAGGACCACCAACAAAAAGTGAAAATCCATGAAGTAGGGATGCTATATACGTATATCGAGTTCCTATGGTGAGGCAGAAGCAAGGAGATAATTTTTTGGCTAGCTATCTCTGCTTTGCAATCTCTTTTGATTGAATTTATTTATTTACTTATGTATTACATGCATTTGTACCCCTCCCCCTTCTCCCCCCAAAGGAGAACTCAGGGCAGCCTCACAGAAGCATCATGTGATGCTATCAACAAATCAACAGGGGGTACAATTAAAACAGTAAAAATCATTAAAACACATTATACACATTCAATTATTCAAATGAAATCCCCTTCCACACTCCATTGTTGTCAGGAGGCGGTATTAGAATGCCGCTCTGGACAATTTATTTATTTGGTTTACTTTTACCCCGCCCTTCTCACCCCGAAGGGGACTCAGGGCGGCTTACACATCCAAGGCACAATTCGATGCCCATAGCATACATAATACACAATAATAAGCAATAAAACAAAATAACAAATTAGCAAACAACAACAACAACAATACATTGCATCTAAAACCGTTAAAACCAATAAAACCAGTAAAATTTCATACAAACCGATACAACCACTTCTTCCTTCTTGCCAGTCAGTGTTCGCTATCTCATGGTTCAGAGTTTTCTTCCACATTTATCAGTCCACATATATCAGTCCTGCCGGTCCTAATTGCCTGGTTGTCCTATCTAGTTAGCAGACTGCCCGAAGGCCTGGTCCCACAACCACGTCTTTGTCTTTCTCCTAAAGGACAGGAGTGATGTCGATGCCCTGATATCCACTGGGAGTGAGTTCCACAGGTGGGGGGCCACCACTGAGAAGGCCCTGCTCCTCGTCCCCACCAGCCTTGCTTGAGAAAGCGGTGGAGTCGAGAGCAGGGCCCCCTCAGATGATCTTAAATTCCGTGGTGGGACGTAGAGGGAGATACGTTCGGACAGATACGCTGGACCGGAACCGTACAGGGTTTTATAGGTCAAGACCAGCACCTTGAATTGGGCTCGGAACTGAACCGGCAGCCAGTGGAGCTGACACAGCAGAGGGGTGGTGTGCTCTCTGTATGTCGCCCCAGTGAGCAGCCTAGCTGCCGCTCGCTGGACCAGTTGAAGTTTCCGAACCGTCTTCAAGGGCAACCCCACGTAGAGCGCGTTGCAGTAGTCTATTCGGGATGTAACAAGAGCGTGGACCACTGTGGCCAGATCAGACTTCCCAAGGAACGGGCGCAACTGGTGCACAAGTTTTAATTGTGCAAAAGCTCTCCCGGCCACCGCTGAGACCTGGGGTTCCAGGCTCAGCGATGAGTCCAGGATCACTCCCAAGCTGCGAACCTGCGTCTTCAGGGGGAGTGTAACCCCGTCTAACACAGGCTGTAACCCTATTCCCTGTTCGGCCTTACGACTGACCAATAGGACCTCTGTCTTGTCTGGATTCAATTTCAATTTGTTAGCCCTCATCCAGTCCGATACAGCAGCCAAACACCGATTCAAGGTCTGGACAGCCTCCTTGGTGACAGGTGAAAAGGAGTGACAGATCTGGACATCATCTGCATAGAGATAACATCGCAGTCCGAAACTCCGAATGATCTCCCCCAGCGGCTTCATGTAGATGTTAAACAACATTGGGGACAGAATTGAACCCTGTGGGACTCCACATGACAACGGCTGTGGGGCCGAACAGGTGTCACCCAGTAACACCTTCTGGGACCGTCCCTCAAGAAAGGACCGGAGCCACTGCAAAGCAGTACCCCCAAGTCCCATATCTCTGAGGCGTCCCAGAAGGATACCGTGGTCAACGGTATCGAAGGCCGCTGAGAGGTCCAGCAGAACTAACAGGGACACACTCCCCCTGTCCAGCTCCCTGCGCAGATCATCTACCAAGGCGACCAAGGCTGTTTCCGTTCCATGTCCCGGTCTAAAGCCAGACTGTGCCGGATCTAGATAATCAGTGTCTACCAGAAATCCCTGGAGCTGTGTCGCCACCACACGTTCCATGACTTTGCCCAAGTAGGGGAGATTGGAAACTGGCCGATAGTTGTCTAATTGAGTGGGGTCCAGTGATGGTTTTTTCAACAGCGGTTTGATAATAGCCTGTTTTAGACTCGCTGGAATCTTGCCCTCCTGCAAGGAGGCATTAACCACCACCTTCACCCACTCTGCCAAACCCCCTCTGGCTTCCTTTATCAGCCAGGATGGGCAGGGGTCTAGGATGGCAACCATTCATAAACTGGGAGGCAAAAACTCATGAAACAGCGAGTCTGCGAAAAGCGAACCGCAAAGCAGCGAGGGAACACTATATTATTAATTATATTTTTTATATCCTGCTTTACTCTCCCGCAGGAGACTCAAAGCATCTTAACATAAGAGTATCTGCAGACAATTTAAATTATTATCAAATTAAAAGTATGACCACATAGTTTGAACTCTGCAAATATGCAAACATCGAAACAGAATTAAACTTAACAGTATTAACAGCACTAGAATTCACAGCTATTTGTTGGGGATTCCTCATCTTCGGAAGAGGAAGGGGAGCAGAGAAGTGCCCAGGAATTGGAGGGAGAAGAAGATTCAGATGATGGGGGTTTGAAAGTGCCCACATTTCTAGAGAGATGAAAAGAGACAGAGCACAGATGGTGTTCAGCTGCTAGAAACGCTGAGCTAATTGGGAGACGCCCTAGCACCTCCTGCATGAGGAATTCAGGGCTATAAATCAGAGGAAGGAGCAGTCAGATTTTGCTGGTAATAACGACCCTGATACTGTTGTTTTCACTCCAACGGAATCTGTTTTGTGTCTGCTGTTAAGAACGCTAAGCTAATTGGGAGATGCCCTAGCACCTCCTGCATGAGGAATTCAGGGCTATAAATCAGAAGCAGGAGTAGTCAGCTTTCGCTGGTAACAATGACCCTGATATTGCTGTAATCTGTTTTGTGTCTGCTGCTAAGGACTTAGTTCATTGCCTGTTGTCTGATGGAAGACTGGTGTTTCTTTTGGGACTTTGTAAGAGACTCTGATTTGTGTCTGGATTAAGACTTCCTGGTTTTCTTTTGCACTTTTCAATTGCATTTGCTTGTCCTTTGTGTTTGCTGAAGTAAAGCATTATTCTTTAACTTTCAACATTGTCTAAAGGCTGTTTTGGGAGGGCAATTCAGGATACTATTCAAAGCTAAAAAAAAAGGAACCCCATGCAGTTAGCAGTGAAATGGCAGGGAATAGCTTTTGAGGAAAGGAGACACAAAGAGAGGCCGGAGGTCTGAAAAGCAGCACGGCTTTATTACCAGCTGGGGCCTGGCGAGGAGTTCTCTCTTAAAGCACCAGAGCACCCGATCAAGGGGCTGACTGCCTTTTATAGATTCCAATCGGAGTCAAACAAAGAAACATGCTACTACATACAATATTGTAATTCCCACGTCATCTTAGCATCATAAGAATATCAAGTTCTAACTTCTAACATGCAAAAAGGCATGTCTGTGTCTTGCTGAAGAGCAAGCGTCTTACAGTCATCCATCAAGGGGCCCACTCTGACCTGTCAAGAGGCTCCTTCCTTAGAAGGAAGACACTGGGCCTTTCGTACCAGCCTGTGGCTTATCTCCTGGAATGTAGAGATAACATGCCCCACTTCTCCTCCCTCCTGCCATGCCTGCTTGTCTTGTCAGCATTCTTTTTACACACACACACACACACACACAGAGCCTGAATGTTCTATACATTTAAAGTACATATGATTTTATGCATAAATCAATCAATAAGTATCTATTTTTCCAATATCTCCTCATCAGCAGGAGCGTGATGCAATCAAACACGTAAGATGCTGACAGGTTGACTGACATTCCAACACACCCTGAGAAGAAAGAAACAACTTTGTAGCCTCTCCTCCTTCAAAGGAGATGGAGCGTGGTCCCGATTCCTCTTCTGTTCTTTCATGGGGAGGCCTTTACTCCGTGGTTGGGGTACTTCCCTGTCCGAAGGGGACTGGACTAGATGACCTCAGGGAGACCCCTTCCCTCTTGCAAGGCCTTCTGTGTTGACATTTCCTTCCTTTTGCAGGAGCTGTCCGTGCTACTGCCCCACGTCTCCTTGGAGCTGCTCTTTGTGGGGGACACTTTACCCCCCGAGTTGGACGGCCAGCAGTTCCTCTTGCAGAGAGATGTGAGTCGGGGGCCCTTCTCTACGGAAGGCCCTATAAGCCCGGGTTCATTACCACAACACATTGGTAATGGTGGGGGGGGGGGATTCTCTGCATCCCTCTTCCCCCCTTTGTACAACCATCACCCCTTTTTTCCTTAGTCAAAGGTGTGATTTATAGTTTTCTCCTTCCAGGCATGCCCTCCCTACATACTCTGCACACCAGACTGATTGCCTCAGAGGCAAGCTTTAAAAATCAACCTATACTTAGCAGAGTCCTTATCACTAGTTAGCAGAGTTTTACTGCATCATCTGACCTTGTGCCGCTCACTGTTTAAGACTTGGAGCTGCTCTTTGTGGGGGACACTTTACCCCCCGAGTTGGACAGTAAGCAATTCCTCTTGCAGAGAGATGTGAGTTGGAGACCCTTCTCTACAGAAGGCCCTATTAGCCCTGGTTCATTACAACAGCACATTGGTACCGCCCGCCACCCCCTCTTCCCTCTGTCAAAGGTGTGATTTATAGTTTTCTCCTTCCAGTCATGCCCTCCCTACATACGCTGAGCACTGGCCTGATTGTCTCAGAGGCAAGCTTTAAAAATAAACCTATACATAGCAGAGTCCTTATCAGTAGTTAGCAGAGTTTTACTTTATCGTTGGACCTCAAGACTTTGACTCAGTTTTCATCCAAGCTCACAGTGGAGGCTTTTGTTGCAACCCAGATCAGGAAACAAAACCATAAGATATGAATCCACCACACTTGACTGTAGGAAAAAAGAATCCTTTTTTATTGATGAAAAATGGTTACAAAATAGAGGAAAATACAAAGTCCAAAAAGCCACAGTAAAATTCAGCAGTCAGGAATATCTATGAACTAGATCAAAATTCCAAAAGCAACACTATAAAAACCTGGAACCTGTTAGCATCTCACTAACCGTACTTGGAAACTAGAAGCCTCTGGGAATGCAGGCCATGGGAACTGGGAGATCTGCCAAGGTAATGCCTCAGTCTAAACGATGCTTGCTCTAACGAGACAGCCCAGGGGGAGACACTTAAAACTAAAGAAACTGTTTCGGGACACGCCTCCAGGCTTTGAAGCCTCCTTTTCCTTTAACCTACTTGACCTTTGCAGGCTCTGTGATTCACTCCTGTTTTTCCAAATCTGTCCTCTCCTATCCTCATTAAAAAAAGGCAGGTGCTAGCTTCTCTGGAGAGTTATTACCGCTTGATTCTGAAACATTCTCATCAGGATGTATAGTTTCACTTTCCAAGCCACTGCCTTCAGAATCAACAGTTTCCAAACCATCAGGGAAAAATACATGTTCAGTAGCCTGTTCAGTTGCATCAGGAAATACAATCAGAGAATCAGGTTCAGGTTCACACGGAGGCTGAGGGTCAGGTTCACACAGAGGCTGAACCCCAACAGCTTTTAATCATGACACATTCCTTTATGTACAGCTATATATAAACACACATCAGAATTCCCTGATGTCCTGTCAATCAATGACATGGGCAGAGATATACTCATAACAGAGGTAACAGATATGAGCAACAGAGGTATGGCGAGAAGCAAGAGAAAAACTCAAGCTTCCTGCTCTCTTTAATACCCATACATCATCAGCCAGGGACCAAAGTGGACGATGCAACCCTCGTCATGCCTGTCCCATGGTCATGATTTAGCTTCTTTCGCCTGTCCTGCCAGTTAACCCTTTAGTAGGTGTGTGACCACATGTCCATTAGAACTGTATTTCCCACCAGTTTAATACAATAGGGTTACAGCCAATGCATTCCTGCCTAACAATGCATTCTCTATCTAACATCCTCTCCTTTGGGGCATGAGGCTTGGACAGGAGGCCCCTGACCCATTATATGTCAATGGGGAGGGGGTCTTCATTCATTCATTCCTCACCCCCGTTTCTTCCAGGAGGAGCAAGGTGTCTCTGTCCGGCCTGGACTGACCCCCAGGTCAAAGGGGGGCCGCCGTGAGCTGCAGATGGGCTTCAGTGCCCGGCCCTATCACCTCCTGCAGGCCCCCAAACCGGACCTGGTCATTGGTGAGAGGAAGGCCAGGGGGAGGGGGAGGGGGAGGAGTGAGACCCCCATTAAGGGGAAGGGAGGGGGCAAGGTATTAGGAGGGGCAGGAAGGTGGGATCCGCACCTGACACTTTGTCTCTGTCCCATCAGGGTTTAACTCTGGATTCGCCCTCAAGGAGACCTGGCTGAGTTCTCTCCCCCGGCTCCAGGTAAGGCAATGGGCAGCAAAGCCCCCCCCCTTCCCTCTGAAGACCCCCATGTCCCCTCCTGACAGCCTTACCTGCCAGGTAGGAGGTTCATTGCGTTACGAGTGCCTCTCTCTTAGCTTACTGCTAGTCCTGGCTGGAGGAGACTCATTGAGTCAATGGAGTTTAGTGGATTTTCTCTGGGCCTGATTGATCTATTGAATCCATATGAAGCACCTGAGAGCCTTACCTGCCAGGTAGAAGGTTTGTTGGGTGAGGAGCGACTCTCTCTTAGCTGACTGCTAGTCCTGACTTGAGGAGACTCATTGAATCAATGAAGTTTACCTTTCCAGAGTAGATTCAGTGGGTCTATTCTAGTCCAAAGTAACTCATTTGCATTCATATACACCTGAGTGCCTTACCTGCCAGGTAGAAGGCTTATTGAGAGAAGAACACCTCTCTCTTGACCTACTGCTACTCATTGAATCAACAGGGTTTACCTTTCCAGAGTGGATTCAGTGAGTCCAGTCTGGTCCAGCTTAACATATAAGGATCCACGTTATGCACCTGAGAGCCTTACCTGCCAGGTAGAAGGCTTGTTAGGTGAGGAGTGTCTCTCTCTTAGCTTACTGCTAGTCCTACTTGAGGAGACTTGTTGAATCAATGAAGTTTATCTTTCCAGAGTGGATTGAGTGGGTCTATTCTAGTCCAAAGTAACTCATTTGCATCCTTACCTGCCAAGTAGAAGGCTTATTGGGTGAGCACCTCTCTCTAGACCTATTGATAGACTCATTGAATCAATGGAGTTTACCTTTCCAGAGTGGATTCAGTGGGTCTATTCTAATCCAAAGTAACTCATATGCATCCATATACACCTAAGTGCCTTACCTGCCAGATAGAAGGCTTATTGAGTGAAGAACACCTCTCTCTTGACCTACTGCTACTCATTGAATCAACAGGGTTGACTTTTCCAGAGTGGATTCAGTGAGTCCAGTCTGGTCCAGCTTAACATATTAGGATCCACGTTATGCACCTGAGAGCCTTACCTGACAGGTAGAAGATTTATTGGGTGAAGAACACCTCTCTCTTGACCTACTGCTAGACTCATTGACTCAATGGGGTTGACCTTTCCAGAGTGGATTCAGTGGGTCCGTTCTGGTCCAGATCAACTTTCATACACCTGAGAGCCTTACCTGTCAGTTAGAAGGTTTACTGGGTTATGAACACTTATCTCTTAGCTTCCTGCTAGTCCTGACTTGAGGAGACTCATTGAATTGACAGAGTTTACCTTTCCAGAGTGGACAAAGTGGGTCCATTCTGGTCCAGTTTAATTCATATGCCTCTGTATACACCTGAGCGCCTTACCTGCCAGGTGAAGAGGGTCTTTCTCTTGACCTACTGCTAGTCCTAACTTGACTCACTGAATCAGTGGAGTTTACCTTTCCAGAGTGGATTCAGTGAGTCTGCCGTGGTCCAGATTAACGCATAAGGATGTGTACGATTCACCCGAGAGTCTTACCTGCCAGGTAGAAGGTTTATTGAGTTAAGAGCATCTCTCTCTTGACCTACTGCTAATCCAGACATCAGCAGACTCATTGAATCAATGTTTACCTTTCCAGAGTGGATTCAGTGGGTCTATTCTAGTCCAGAATAACTCATATGCATCCATATACACCTGAGAGCCTTACCTGCCAGATAGGTGTATTTGGTGAAGAGCATCTCTCTCTTGATGTACTGCTAGACTCATCAACTCAATGGAGTTTACCTTTCCAGAGTGGATTCAGTGGGTCCATTCTGGTCCAGTTTAACTCATATGCATCCATATACACCTGAGAGCCTTACCTGCCAGGTAGAAGGCTTATTGGGTTATGAGTGTGTCTCTCTTGACCTACTGCTAGTCCTTATTTTTGGATTGTCACGGACTCTATTGAATTTCCAGAATGAATTCAGAGGGTCCATTCTGGTCTGGAATAACTCATATGCAGCCATATGATGCACCTGGGAGCCTCACCTGCCAGGTAGAAGGTGCACTGGGTGAAGAGCGTCTCTCTAGACTCATTGAACCCATGGACTTTACCTTTCAGAGTGGATGCAGTGGGTCCATTCTGTTCCAGAGTAATGCATAAGGATGTGTATGATGCACCTGGGAGCCTTACCTGCCAGGTAGAAGGTGCATTGGGTGAAGCGCTCCTCCCTCTCGCCCATCACCCCGCTCTTCCTCCTTCCCTTGCAGTCCCTCCGGGTCCCGGCCTACTTCACCGAATGCAGCGAGTACAGCTGTGCCGTGGACGAGGCGGCCGTCTCGATGGCGACGGGGGGCACCACCAGCCCCGCCCAGGTCAACCCCTTCCGCTCGCCCTTCCGCCAAGCCGGCATCGACAACGCCATGCCCTGGTGCGTGACCTCTGACCCTGGGCCCACCTAAGTGCGAGCAGTCCCCCAGTTACAAACAAGACAGGTTCTGTAGGGTTGCGCTTAAGTTGGGTTTGTATGTAAGTTGGAACAGGGACAGAGTTTAAGTGTGATTCCTGCCATATCTACCTCTCTCTCTCTCTCTCCCTCTCCCTCTATCTATCTGTCTATCTATCTACCTATCCATTTCTTTTTTGTCTATCTCCTTCTATCACTATCTATCTATCTCTCTTTCTATATATCCCTCTATCTCTCTATCTCTATACGTATCTCTATCTCTTTTTCTGTATCTCTCTACCTCTATCTATCTATCTATCTACCTATCTATTTCTCTCTCTCTCTCTTGTCTATCTATCTCTTTCTATCACTATCTCTATCTCTCTATCTCTTTCAATCTATCTCTTTCTATCTATATATTTCTATCTCTATCTCTTTTTCTGTATATATATCTCTCTCTACCTCTATCTATCTATCTTTCTATCTATTTCTCTCTCTCTTTTGTCTATCTATCTCTTTCTATCACTATCTATCTCTATCTCTATCTCTCTTTCAGTCTATCTCTATATCAATCTCTTTATCTTTCTATCTTTCTTTCTCTATCTCTCTATGTATATCTATCTCTTTTTCTGTATCTCTATCTATCTATCTATCTATCTATCTATCTATCTATCTATCTATCTATCTTCCTGTCTGTCTGTCTGTCTATCTATCTATCTATCTATCTATCTATCTATCTATCTATCTATCTTCATACCAGTCTACCTATTTACTAACCTTTTTATCTATCTGCAAATCCATCTATCTATCTATCTTCATACCAGTCTACCTATCTACCAGCCTGTCTATCTGCAAATTTCTCTATCTACTTATCCATCTACCTATCAAACAATCATCTTAACATCATAACAATCTATCTCCCACTCTATCTACCATCTGTCTGTCTATCTATGTATGCATCTACCATCCTGTCATAACAGTCTACCTGTCTACCAGCCTCTCTATCAGTCTAGCCATCTACCTTCACTGCTCTCTTTCTACCTCTATCTGTCTGTCTGTCTATCTATCTATCTATCTATCTATCTATCTATCTATCTATCTCTATCTCTCTTTCTATCTGTCTCTCAGTCTCTTTCTGTCTCTATCTTTCTCTATCTTTCTATCTATCCCCCTCTCTCGCTCTCTTTCTATCTCTATCTCTCTCCTTCTATCTCAATCACTCTCTATCTTTCGCTCTCTCTCTTTCGATCCCTCTCTCTCACTCATTTACTCTTTCTATCTTTCTCTTTCCATCTATATCAATCAATCTCTATCTCTCTCTTTCTATCCCTCTCTCTCACTCACTCTCTTTTTGTCTGTCTCTGCCTATCTCTTTCTCTCTCTCTTGTCTATCTATCTCTTTCTATCACTATCTATCTCTCTCTCTTTCAATCTCTCTTTCTATCTATCTCTCTTTCTATCTCTATCTCTCTATGTATATCTATCTATTTTCTGTATATATCTATCTCTCTACCTCTATCTATCTATCTATCTATCTATCTATCTATCTATCTATCTCTATCTCTCTTTCTATCTCTGTCTCTCAATCTCTTTCTATCTCTCTCTTTCTCTCTCTCTCTCTCTCTTTCTATCTATCCCCCTCTCTCTTGCTCTCTTTCTATCTCTGTTTATCTCTTTCTATCTCTATCTCTCTCTACTTCTATCCCTTTCTTTCTTTCTTTCTTTCTTTCTTTCTTTCTTTCTTTCTATCTCTTTCTACCCCCCCTCTCACTCTCTTTCTATCTTTCTCTTTCCTTCTCTATCTATCCTTCTATCTCTATCAATCTCTATCTCTCTTTCTATCCCTCTCTCTCTCTCACTCACTCTCTTTCTATCTTTCTTTTTCCATCTCTATCTATCTATCCTTCTATCTCTATCAATCTCTCTCTATCTCTCTTTTTATCCCTCTCTCTCTGCCTATCTCTTTTTATCTCTCTCTCTCTATCTATCTATCTCTATCTCTCCTTCTTCCTTTCTCTCTCTCTCTCTTTCCATCTCTCTCTCTGTATTTGAAAAATCTTCTGTCCTTGGTTAGAAAGTCTTATTTCCTGTTCAATTCTGTGGTCTTGACTTTGACCCTTGTTGTTGTTCCTCTTCCAAAAATTCCTTTTTTGTGGCGACCACAAACGATGTTGACTTGGTCGAGACTGGATGAGGAGATACGCACGGGGAAACTGGAGCAAAGTGGGCTGAACCATGTCCTTCCTGCAAAGACAAAGTTTTGGCCGTGGAATAAATTTTCCCCCGTGTTTGTATGATCAACCCATTAGAAATGTCATTGGCAACCCAGGAACCAAAATAGTGTAATTGCATACTCTTCCAGGAGGAAATTTCCCTTCCGGGGCATTGATTTCTGTCACTTCCTGTTGTCTCAGCCTCGTTCTTAACTCAGAGTCATTTATGTCGGATGTTTGTAACTGGGGGACTACCTATAATGGCATCCCAAAAGAGAGGAGGGACATGGGAGCGAGGAATCTTTGCGGTTGTGGCACCAATGGGGGTGTCCGTTGGCCTCTTTGGGAGCCATTGGCCCAATTGATCCACTTGGCCTTAGGCATTGGGGAAGAGAGAAGGGCTTCCGACCTATACGCATCATGGAGCCCCCTCATTGCACCTGCCTTGACCTCCATGGCAAGCCAATGGGTAAAACCCCCTCTCCGTTGCCTTGCCTTGCCTGCATTGCATTGCTTTCCTTTCCTGCATCATTTGCATTGCCTTGCCTGCATTGCTACCATCGCATTGCTTGCCTTACTTTGCATGCCTTGCATGCCTTGCCTTGCTTGTGTTGCATTGCATTGCACTGTATTACATTGCATTGCTTGCCTTATTTTGCATGCATTGCATGCCTTGCCTTGCTTGCCTTGCCTGCATTGCTTTCTTTTCCTGCATTGCTTGCCTTGCCTTGCCTGCATTGCTACCATTGCATTGCTTGTTTTACTTTGCATGCATTGCATGCCTTGCCTTGCTTGTGTTGCATTGCATTGCATTACATTGCATTGCTTACCTTTCTTTGCATTGCTTGCTTTCTATTGCTTGCATTGCCTTGCCCCCACTTGCCTTGCCTTGCATTGCTTTTCTTTCCTGCATTGCTTCCATTGCCTTGCTTGCATTGCTACCATTGCATTGCTTGCCTTACTTTGCATGCATTGCATGCATTGCCTTGCTTGTGTTGCATTGCATTGCATGCCTTGTATTGCTTGCATTGCATTCCCTTGCTTTCCTTTCCTGCATTGCTAACATTGCATTGCATTGCATGCCATGCCTTGCTTGTGCTGCATTGCACTGCATGCCTTGTATTGCTTGCATTGCATTGCCTTGCTTTCCTTTCCTGCATTGCTTGCATTGCCTTTCCTACCTTGCTACCATTGCATTAATTGCCTTACTCTGCATGCATTACATTGCATGCCATGCCATGCCTTGCTTGTGTTGCATTGCATTGTTTGCCTTGCCTTGCATGTAATTGCCTTGCCTGGCCTTGCCTTGTGCCTCACCTGCACCCTCCCTGCTTTCCTGCCCAGGTACTCCAACGCCTTCCTCTTCTACCTGATCTACAAGGCCTCGGCCAGCAACCACCGCCAGGCCCCCGGGGCCCCCAGTGCCAGCGGCCCCAACGTCCAGGGCCCCCCTCCTGTGGCCCCCCCTCCGGCCCACAGGAACCCCAAGCCCCCCGAGGGGCCCCGAGGAGCCCGGCGCAAGAAGAGGCAGGTCCGCGCCTCCGGACGAAGGCGCAAGTGAGCAAGGAAGGCCGGAGGAGGAAGAGGGGCCACAAGGGCCCCAGGAAATAAAGCGCCACCTCCCTGTTTCCATTTGCTTCACCTGTGGTCATTTGCATAAGGGGCGTGCCACACCTTGGGGGTCCACATACACACAGGTGTTGAGCCTGAGATAGGGGGCAATGGGGCCTCTTCCCTCCAACGTTCCTCCAATGTTAGCATAATAGAGTTGGAAAGGAACCTCTAAAGGCCATCCAGTCCAACCCTGTTCTGCCATTATGCAGGAAAAGCACAATTAAAGCACCTCTGAGAGATGGCCATATAGTCTCTGATGATTATGATGATGATGATGATGATGATGAGAGAATCCTAAATTTGAAAGAGACCACATGGCTCATCTAGTCCAACCCCCTGCCTTGCAGGAAAGGCACCATCAAAGCACTTCAGACAGATGGCCATCCAGCCTCTGCTTAAAGACCCCCAAAGAAGGAGTTTCCACCACACTCAGAAAGCAAGGCCTGCTTCCTCTTCTCGTGGCATCATTCAGACATTTAATAGGATCATGGAAAAAATTGGACAAGGAGCTCAGAGCTTTCGCTGCTGGATTGCTCCAAAGGAAGGGGTCTATACTACAAATCCCAGGATTGCATTGAATGGGTCATAGCTCTTAAAGGGGCAGCAGAAGATTGCCATAATTGGGAGGGCAGCCTGCTTGCCCACCTGCCAGCCTCTCCTTCCAGAGCCATACGCACTGAGGGCTTTCCTTCCTTCCTTCCTTCCTTCCTTCCTTCCTTCCTTCCTTCCTTCCTTCCTTCCTTCCTCCTTCTATCCTCCCTCCCTCCCTTCTATCCTTCCTTCCATCCTTCTTCCTCCCTCCCCCCTCCTTTCTTCCTTGCTCATTCTATCCTTCCTTCCTTCCTTCCTTCCTTCCTTCCTTCCTTCCTTCCTTCTATCCTTCCTCCCTCCCTCCCTCCTTCCTTCCTTGCTTCTTCTATCTATCTATGTATCCTTCCTTCCTTCCTTCTATCCTTCCTCCTTCCCTCCCTCCCTCCTTCCTTCCTTGCTTCTTCTATCCATCCTTCCTTCCTTCCTTCCTTCCTTCCTTCCTTCCTTCCTTCCTTCCTTCCTGTCTTCTTTCCTCTCTCCCCTTCCTTCCTTCCTTCCTTCCTTCCTTCCTTCCTTCCTTCCTTCCTTCCTTCCTCCTTCTATCCTCCCTCCCTCCCTTCTATCCTTCCTTCCATCCTTCTTCCTCCCTCCCCCCTCCTTTCTTCCTTGCTCATTCTATCCTTCCTTCCTTCCTTCCTTCCTTCTATCCTTCCTCCCTCCCTCCCTCCTTCCTTCCTTGCTTCTTCTATCTATCTATGTATCCTTCCTTCCTTCCTTCTATCCTTCCTCCTTCCCTCCCTCCCTCCTTCCTTCCTTGCTTCTTCTATCCTTCCTTCCTTCCTTCCTCCCTCCCTCCCTTCCTTCCTTCCTTCCTTCCTTCCTTCCTGTCTTCTTTCCTCTCTCCCCCTTCCTTCCTTCCTCCCTCCCTCCCTTCCTTCCTTCCTTCCTTCCTTCCTTCCTTCCTTCCTGTCTTTTTTCCTCCCTCCCTCCCTCCCTCTTCCTTCCTTCCTTCCTCCTTCTATCCTCCCTCCCTCCCTTCTATCCTTCCTTCCATCCTTCTTCCTTCCTTCCTCCCTCCCTCCTTTCTTCCTTGCTCCTTCTATCCTTCCTTCCTTCCTTCTATCCTTCCTCCCTCCCTACTTCCTTCCTTCCTTGCTTCTTCTATCTTTCTTTCCTTCCTTCCTTCCTTCCTTCCTTCCTTCCTTCCTTCCTTCCTTCCTTCTATCCTTCTTCCTTCCTTCCTTCCTTCCTTCCTTCCTTCTTTCCTCCTCCTTCCTTCCTTCCTTCCTTCCTTCCTCCCTCCCTCCCTCCCTCCCTCCCTCCCTCCCTCCCTTCCTTCCTTCCTTCCTTCCTTCCTTCCTTCCTTCCTTCCTTCTATCCTTCCTTCCTTCCTTCTGTCCTTCCTTCCTTCCTTCCTTCCTTCCTTCTATCCTTTGTTCCTTCCTTCCTCCCTCCCTTCTACCCTTCCCTCCTTCCTTCCCTCCCTCCCTCTGAGTTGTAACAAATGGTGGTGTCACAGAGGGCTTATTGATGACCAGGGCTGACCTCTCAAGGCCCTGGACCTGGACTCTGCTCTCGGACCGGCTGCCCAGGCCAGATCATCCTCAGGTTCCTTGTCTATCTGCAAAGAGCAACGTCTCCTTATGTGCAATCTCTGTTTCAATCCAAACTATTGAGGATGGGATAGAGAATCCTATAATCATCATGTTAGAAGGGACCCCCAAAGGTCATCCAGTCCAACCCTTGCAGGGAGAGTACAAGCTAAGCAAGGTGTCTTTATGTGCCAGCCAGATTCACCACCAATTGGGTTTTCAGAGGCTTGGAGGGCTGGAATCACTGGGTTGCTGTGAGTTTTCCAGGCTGACTGGCCGTGTTCCAGCAGCATTCCCTCCTGACCTTTCTCCCAAGGCTGAGGGCCTGCTGCCCGGGGCAGAAACAGGCTTAGGATTCATTCTTTTATTTGGCCCCCCAGGGAAGGAGGTGACGGGTGGCAGCAGCTCCATGGATTTGCAAAGTGGTCCTTGAGGCAAAGAAGATGGCTCTGCCATGTCCTTCCTCTGAAACTTGATCTCCCGTCTCTGTGATTTCAAGGGGAAGGGTCTTCCTTTGGCACTGCTGCACCAACTTAGGGGGTGGCGGCAGTCCCAAAAGACCCTTTTGCCCACCCTTTGGAGACTCTTTCCTGCAACATCTGGAGAAGAATGGGGCAAGGCTAACAAAATGAAGTTCAACGGGGACAAATGCAAGATACTCCACTTTGGCAGGAAAAACGAAGTGCAAAGATACAGAATGGGGGACAATGCCTGGCTCGAGAGCAGTACGTGTGAAAAAGATCTTGGAGTCCTCGTGGGGAGGAAGTTAAACATGAGCCAGGAATGTGATGTGGCGGCAAAAAAAGCCAATGGGATTTTGGCCTGCATCAAGAGGAGCATAGTGTCTAGATCTAAGGAAGTAATGCTACCCCTCTATTCTGCTTTGGTTAGACCACATCTGGAATATTGTGTCCAATTCTGGGCACCACAATTCAAGAGAGATATTGACTCTAAGCTGGAATGTGTCCAGAGGAGGAGGGTGACTAAAAGGATCAAGGGTCTGGAGAACAAGCCCTATGAGGAGCAGCTTAAGGAGCTGGGCATGTTTAGCCTGAAGTAGAGAAGGCTGAGAGGAGACATGATAGCCATGTATAAATATGTGAGAGGAAGCCACAGGGAGGAGGGAGCAGATCAGGGGTCTGGAGAACAAGCCCTATGAGGAGTGGCTTAAGGAGCTGGGCATGTTTAGCCTGAAGAAGAGAAGGCTGAGAGGGGATATGATAGCCATGCATCAATATGTGAGAGGAAGCCACAGGGAGGAGGGAACAAGCTTCCTTTCTGCTTCCCTGGAGACTAGGACGCAAGGGAACAATGGCTTCAAACTACAAGAGAGGAGATTCCATCTGAACATGAGGAAGAACTTCCTGACTGTGAGAGCCGTTCAGCAGTGGAACTCTCTGCCCCGGAGTGTGGTGGAGGCTCCTTCTTTGGAGGCTTTGAAACAGAGGCTGGATGGCCATCTGTCAGGGGTGATTCCTGCTTCTTGGCAGAATGGGGTTGGACTGGATGATAGACAGGAGGTCTCTTCCAACTCTAGGGTTCTAGGATTCTATGATTCTAAGGCCAGCTCTTGGGAGTTGTGACCTGCCGTCACCTGTCAACATCCACATTGCACAAGGCGAGGAATGCACAGCCAGGAGCGCCTCCGCCACTTCCTCCTTCCAACCATCCCTTGCAGAGAGACTTGGGGTCCCTTGCATTGCAGGGCCAGGCAGGGTCCTAACTCGGGCGGGGACCCCAGAGGCCGTCTAGTCCACCCCTTTCTGGCCTGCCCTAGTGCTTTATTTATTTGTCGTGTCAGATCAACCAGTCAATTCTATTACATTTCTAACAGAACAAAGCAAACAAACAGAGAAAATACAAAATGTGTGAGTTTGGTAGTTGGTTAAATGTCCTTTGACCAGTATCTGGCCACTTGGAGTGCCTCTGGTGTTGCCGCAAGAAGGTCCTCCCTTGTGCATCATGTGGAAGAAGGGCTCAGGGTGCATTGCAGCAGGTGGTCAGTGGTTTTCTCTTCTCCGCACTTGCATGTCGAGGATTCCACGTTGTGGCCCCATTTCTTGAGGTTGGCTCTGCATCTCGTGGTGCCCGAGTGCAGTCTGTTCAGCGCCTTCCAAGTCGCCCAGTCCTCTGTGTGCCCAGGGGGGAGTCTCTCATTTGGTATCAGCCATGGGTTTGAGCCTGCCACTTTTGGACTCTTGCTTGCTGGGTTGTTCCAGCGAGTGTCTCTGTAGATCTTAGAAAACTATTTCTTGATTTCAGTCGTTGACGTGCTGGCTGATACCCAAACAGGGGATGAGCTGGAGATGTCTCTGCCTTGGTCCTTTCACTATTGGCTGCTACTTCCCGGCGGATGTCAGGTGGTGCAATACCAGCTAAGCAGTGTAATTTCTCCAGTGGTGTAGGGCACAGACACTCCATGTCTCATTCAGGGCCACATCCACTGTTTTAGCGTGGTGAGATGTGTTCCACACTGGGCATGCGTACTCAGCAGCAGAGTAGCACAGCGCAAGGGCAGATGTCTTCACTGTGTCTGGTTGTGATCCCCAGGTTGTGCCAGCCAGCTTTCGTATGATATTGTTTCTAGCGCCCATTTTTTGCTTGATGTTCAGGCAGTGCTTCTTGTAGGTCAGAGCACGGTCCAGAGTGACTCCTCCCAGGTACTTGGGTGCGCTGCAATGCTCCCGTGGGATTCCTTCCTTCCCAGGTAATAATCCTCAGAGCTCGGGATGCTTCTCTGTTCTTAAGGTGAAAGGCACATGTCTGTGTTTTAGATGGGTTAGGGATCAGCTGGTTTTCCCTGTAATAGGCAGTAAGAGCACCTAGAGCTTCGGAGAGCTTCTGTTCTACCATCTCAAAGCTCCCTGCTTGAGCGGTGATGGCACGATCATCAGCATAGATGGAGCTCTCTGTCCCTTCTGGCAGTGGCTGGTCATTTGTGTAGATGTGGAACATGGATGGAGGAAGCACGCTCCCCGGAGGCAGGCCGTTCTTCTGTTTCCGCCATCTGCTTCTCTGGCCCTGGAACTCAACAAAAAAGCTCCTGTTCTGTAGCAAGTTTCCTATGAGAGCTTCAGAGAGCTTCTGTTCCTCCATCTCCAAGCTCCCTGCTTGAGCGGTGATGGTCTGAGTGCTGAGTCTGTGGGACACTCCTTGCAGGTGTTGCTGTGACTTGAAAGAGGAAGAGGAGGAGGAAGAGGGGCCCAGGAAGTGCGCGGGGAGTGGCGCCCTTTGCCCGGCTTATCGGAGAGCAAACAAGGCGCCTGGGCACCCATCGCAGCCACTGCCACTGCCACTGCCGCCATCATGTGTACGGGGGTCTGTGCCCGGCTGGTGGGCCTGACCTTGGTGGCCTCTGGCCTGGCCTGCATTGTGGCCAACGTCCTGCTGATGTTCCCCAACGCAGAGCGCAAGTGGACCCCCGACGGCATCACCCTCCAGGTCTGGCTCCTGGGGGGGATCGTAGGAGGGGGCCTCATGGTGAGTGACACTTCCAGGGAGGGGAGGGGACCAAGGGGGGGGGGGGCTTCATAGCATCCCAGAGTTGGAAGGGACTCCCAAAGGTCATCCAACAAAATCCCTTCGGAAAGCGCAATCCAAGCAATGTCTTCTGATGTGCCATCTTTGTTGGGATAGAATTGGAGGGGACCCCCAAAGGTCATCCAGCCCAGCCCCTTCGGAAAGCACAATCCAAGCAATGTCTCCTGATGTGCCATCTCTGTTGGGATAGAATTGGAGGGGACCCCCAAAGATCATCCAGTCCAACCCCCTTCTGCCAGGCCGAGTAAGCACAGTCCAAGCAATATCTCCTTATGTCCCATCACTGTCTCAATCCAAACTATTGAGGATGGGATAGAGAGCCCTATAATCGTAAAGTTAGAAGGATCCCCAAAGGTCATCCAGCCCAGCCCCTTCGGAAAGCGCAATCCAAGCAACGTCTCCTGATGTGCCACCTCCGTTGGGATAGAATTGGAGGATCCTAGAAGCATAAAGTTGGGAGGGACCCCCAAAGGTCATCCAGTCCAACCCCCTTCTGCCAGGCCGAGTAAGCACAATCTAAGCAATGTCTCCTGATGTGCAATCTCTGTTTCAATCCAAATTATTGAGGATTGGGTAGAGCAGTGGTTCTCAACCTTTCTAATGCGGTGACCCCTAAATAAAGTTTCTCGTGTTGTGGTGACCCCCAACCATATTTTCGTTGCTACTTCATAAATAATTTTGCCTGCCAGGAGTGCCATTTGGCTGTCTCAGGGGGTCGGCAGTTATTTTGGCGGGGGGGGGGGGGGGGGGGGGGCTGGGAAGACAGCTTCGTGACCCCCCAAAATGGCTACACGACCCCCCCAGGGGGCACGACCCCCGGGTTGAGAACCGCTGGGTTAGAGAATCCTATAATCGTAAAGTTGGAAGGGACCCCCAAAGGTCATCTAGCCCAGCCCCTTCGGAAAGCGCAATCCAAGCAACGTCTCCTGATGTGCTACCTCCGTTGGGATAGAATAAAGAAGAATAAAGTTGGAAGGGACCCCCAAAGGTCATCCAGTCCAACCCCCTTCTGCCAGGCCGAGTAAGCACAGTCCAAACAATGTGTCCTTATGTCCCGTCACTGCTTCAATCCAAACTATTGAGGATGGGATAGAGAATCCTATAATTGTAAAGTTGGAGGGGACCCCCAAAGGTCATCCAGTCCAACCCCCTTCTGCCAGGCAGCCTAAGCACAATCCAAGCAATGTCTCCTGATGTGTGATCTCTGTTTCAATCCAAACTATTGAGGATGGGATAGAGAATCCTATAATCGTAAAGTTGGGAGGGACCCCCAAAGGTCATCCAGTCCAACCCCCTTCTGCCAGGCCAAGTAAGCAGAGTTCAAGCAATGTCTCCTTGTGTCCCGTCACTGTTTCAATCCAAGGGATTATGGATGGGATAGAGAATCCTATAATCATAAAGTTGGAAGGGATCCCCAAAGATCATCCAGTCCAGCCCCTTCGGAAACACAATCCAAGCAACGTCTTCTGATGTGCCACCTCCGTTGGGATAGAATTGGAGAACCCTAGAAGCATAAAGTTGGAAGGGACCCCCAAAGGTCATCCAGTCCAACCCCCTTCTGCCAGGCAGCCTAAGCACAATCCAAGCAATGTCTCCTTATGTCCCGTCACTGTTTCAATCCAAACTATTGAGGATGGGATAGAGAATCCTATAATCGTAAAGTTGGGAGGGACCCCCAAAGATCATCCAGTCCAACCCCCGCCCAGGGAGGGGAGGGGACCGGGGGGGGGGGCTTCATATCATCCCAGAGTTAGAAGGGACCACCAAAGGTCATCCAGCCAAGCCCCTTCGGAAAGCGCAATCCAAGCAATGTCTCCTGATAGAAATGGAGAACCCTAGAAGCAGAAAGTTGGGAGGGAACCCCAAAGGTCATCCAGTCCAACCCCCTTCTGCCAGGCAGCCTAAGCACAATCCAAGCAATGTCTCCTCATGTGTGATCTCTGTTTCAATCCAAACTATTGAGGATGGGATAGAGAATCCTATAATCGTAAAGTTGGGAGGGACCCCCAAAGGTCATCCAGTCCAACCCCCTTCTGCCAGGCCGAGTAAGCACAGTCCAAGCAATGTCTCCTTGTGTCCCGTCACTGTTTCAATCCAAGGGATTACGGATGGGATAGAGAATCCTATAATCGTAAAGTTGGAAGGGATCCCCAAAGGTCATCCAGTCCAGCCCCTTCGGAAACACAATCCAAGCAACGTCTTCTGATGTGCCACCTCCGTTGGGATAGAATTGGAGAACCCTAGAAGCATAAAGTTGGGAGGGACCCCCAAAGGTCATCCAGCCAAGCCCCTTCAGAAAGCACAATCCAAGCAATGTCTTCTGATGTGCCACCTTCGTTGGGATAGAATTGGAGGGGACCCCCAAAGGTCATCCAGTCCAACCCCCTTCTGCCAGGCCTAGTAAGCGCAATCCAAGCAACATCTCCTGATGTGCCACCTCCGTTGGTGTAGAATTGGAGAACCCTATAATCGTAAAGTTGGAAGGGACCCCCTCGCGAACCCCCCCAGGGGTCCCGACCCCCCAGGTTGAGAAACACTGCCCAAAGGTCATCCAGTCCAACCCTTGCAGGAAAAGTACAAGCCAAGCAATGTGCCCTTATGTGGCATCTTTGTTGTTATCCACAGTGTTTGGGGTGGAATAGAACCCTAGAAGCATAAAGTTGGGAGGGACCCCCAAAGGGCATCTAGTCCAACCCACACAGGGAAAGCACACTCCAAGCCATGTGTCCTTTATGTGGCATCTCTGTTGTTATCCACAGTGTTTGGGGTGGAATAGAATTGGAGAACCCTAGAAGCATAAAGTTGGGAGGGACCCCCAAAGCTCATCCAGTCCAACCCCCTTCTGCCAGGCTGAGTATGCACCGTCCAAGCAATGTCTCCTTATGTCCCATCACTTTTTCAATCCAAACTATTGAGGATGGGATAGAGAGCCCTATAATCGTAAAGTTGGAAGGGACCCCCAAAGGTCATCCAGCCAAGCCCCTTCGGAAAGCGCAATCCAAGCAACGTCTCCTGATGTGCCACCTCCGTTGGGATAGAATTGGACAACAAAAACCCCTTCCGAATAATATAACACCTCTTTCAAAGGAGCCCATTGGGAAGTTCTTCCCACTGTTTTCTGGGGTTGGATGGATGTCCTTTTGAAGCACCTTTTAACTCTAATATTCTTGGGGAAGGACCCCCAAAGGGCATCTAGTCCAGCCCACTCCAAAGGAGGACATCCCCTCTGTCTTCTGAGTAGCCTGTAGCCAATAATAATAATAATAATAATAATAATAATAATAATAATAATAACAACAACCCCTTTCAAAGGAGCCCATTGGGAAGTTCTTCCCACTGTTTGCTGGGGTTGGACTGGATGGCCTTTGGAAGCCCCTTTCAACTCTAATATTCTTGGGGAGGGACCCCTGAGGACATCTAGTCCAGCTCACTCCAAAGGAGCCCATCCCCTCTGTCCTCTGAGTAGCCTGTAGCCAACAACAACAACAACAACAACAACAACAACAACAACAATAACCCCTTTCAAAGGAGCCCATTTGGAAGTTCTTCCCACTGTTTGCTGGGGTTGGACTGGATGGCCTTTGGAAGCCCCCTCCAATTCAAATATTCTTGGGGAGGGACCCCCGAGGACATCTAGTCCAACCCCTTCCAAAGGAGCCCATCGGTCCTCTGAGTAGCCGGTTTCACTATCTCTAAAGGCAGCTCTTCCGTTGAAAGAGGAAGCTGGAGCATCCCCATAACAGGAAACATAGCACCCCAAAGAGCACGTAGTCCAACCCCTGAGGCTAATGCAAGAGATACAGGAATATATTTCCCCTTTGTTAGCCTTTTCAGGGCCAAACCAGTCAGGAAGCCCAGCCTTGCCTTCTGCTACAAGGAAGAGATTCTCCTTCCCTCTTGACCTTTGAGCCAATCTCTCCATCGGTGCCAGGAAATCACCTGCGTGGCTTATCTCTGTGCTGCAGGTGGGGAATTACAAGGGAACACGGGGGGGGGGGGGATAAAGCCAGGTGAGCTTTGACCCCCTCCCAGCATCCGATGCCTGAGCCACATTGCTTACAATAACCCATTTCGTTGAGATTCAGAGAAGCGCCAATCAAACAATGCTAACGAAGGAGAAGGAGATTGCAGTGCACCTGTCGTCAATTAAAAGGAGGCCATCCGTACAACTGGTGTGGAGCCATTCATGAAGAATAATCATGACTACAAAAAAAACCCAGTTGACCTAATAGAGAGGTTGTCATCAAAATTATTTTTTTATTTATTTATCGTGTCAGGACAGGAGCAGAATTCAAAACAATCTTGACAGATTAGAGAGATGATGGGCCAAAACTAACAAAATGAAGTTCAACAGTGACAAATGCAAGAGACTCCACTTTGGCAGAAAAAATGAAATGCAAAGATACAGAATGGGGGACAATGCCTGGCTCGAGAGCAGGACGTGTGAAAAAGATCTTGAAGTCCTCGTGGACAACAAGTTAAACATGAGCCAACAATGTGATGTGGCGGCAAAAAAAGCCAATGGGATTTTGGCCTGCATCAATAGGAGCATAGTGCCTAGATCTAAGGAAGTCATGCTCCCCATGCTCTATTCTGCTTTGGTTAGACCACACCTGGAATATTGTGTCCAATTCTGGGCACCACAATTGAAGAGAGATATTGACAAGCTAGAATGTGTCCAGAGGAGGGCGACTAAAATGATCAAGGGTCTGGAGAACAAGCCCTATGAGGAGCGGCTTGGGGAGTTGGGCATGTTTAGCCTGAAGAAGAGAAGGCTGAGAGGAGATATGATAGCCATGTATAAATGTGTGAGAGGAAGCCACAGGGAGGAGGGAGCAAGCTTGTTTTCTGCTTCCTTGGAGACTAGGACGCAAGGGAACAATGGCTTCAAACTACAAGAGAGGAGATTCCATCTGAACATGAGGAAGAACTTCCTGACTGTGAGAGCCGTTCAGCAGTGGAACTCTCTGCCCCGAAGTGTGGTGGAGGCTCCTTCTTTGGAAGCTTTTAAGCAGAGGCTGGATGGCCATCTGTCAGGGATGATTTGAATGCAACATTCCTGCTTCTTGGCAGAATGGGGTTGGACTGGATGGCCCAGGAGGTCTCTTCCAACTCTTGATTCTATGATTCTAGGAGCAACCAGACATTTGTATTGCATTTTTAACAAAGCAAGCAAACAAACAGACAAAACACAAAGTTTGCAAACTTGGTAGTGGATTAGATGTCCTTTGAATGGTATCTGGCCCCTTGGAGTGCCTCTGGTGTTGCTGCAAGGAGGTCCTCCCTTGTGCATCATGTGGCAGGGCTCAGGTTGCATTGCAGCAGGTGGTCAGTGGTTGGCTCTTCTCCGCACTCGCATGTCGTGGACTCCACTTTGTGGCCCCATTTCCAAAGGTTGGTTCTGCATCTCGTGGTGTCAGAGCGCAGTCTGTTCAGCGCCTTCCAAAGGACACAGAAGCAGCGAGAGCAGCGCAGCAGCAGCTAGGCTTGGATTTTGACAATCAGCTGTTTACCCTTTTAAAATATTCTTAAAACTCAAAAGGTTATTCCCTGAGAGTAGAGGCCCGAAATGCAAAAAAGCGAGATAGCAGATAGTGTTAGAAATTAGCTAGGAAAAATATGGCACCTGTTGGGGTTCAGCCTGAGTTTGAACGTGAACCTGATTCTCTGTCTGTTCCTCCTGATGCTAATGAAAGTATATTTACTGATGCTCGTGGAAATGTACCTCTTGATGCCAATGCTCCTGAAATTAGTGAGGAAGAAACTGCTGTAGGTTTGGAAAATGCCAATGTTCCTGAAATGAGTGAGGAAGGAACTTCTGTAGATTTGGGAAATGAAAGTACCAGTGTTCCTGAGAATGTTTCAGAGTGAGACCTTGAACTTTCCCTCCCTTCTGCACCTGTTAACTCTAATGACAACAGAAGGGGCCAAATTTGGGAAGACAGAAGTAAATCACTCAGTTTGCGTCGATCCTCCCGAATTCAAGAATTAAAAACATTGGCTTCAAAACAGAAGGGCGGTTCACGGAACCGATTCTTGAGTTTTAATTGCCTTACGCCGGGCTGACTGTCTCAGTTCAGGCATCGTTTCAGAATTGATGAAGACCTTGGCAGTTCTCCCGGTTCCCTGGCCATAGTTTGGGAAGATTTCTAGGGTATCAAGTACGGTTAGTGGATTGCTAACAGGTTCCAGTATTTCCCAGTGAGGCTTTTGGTTTTGCTTTGTCCATTTAAATTCATGTTTGCTGATAGAATCATAGAATCAAAGAGTTGGAAGAGACCTCTTGGGCCATCCTCCAGTCCAACCCATTCTGCCAAGAAGCAGGAATATTGCATTCAAAGCACCCCTGACAAATGGCCATCCAGCCTCTGCTTAAAAGCTTCCAAAGAAGGAGCCTCCACCACACTCCAGGGCAGAGAGTTCCACTGCTGAACGGCTCTCACAGTCAGGAAGTTATTCCTAATGTTCAGATGGAATCTCCTCTCTTGTAGTTTGAAGCCATTGTTCCATTGCGTCCTAGTCTCCAAGGAAGCAGAAAACAAGCTTGCTCCCTCCTCCTCCTCCCTGTGGCTTCCTCTCACATATTTATACATGGCCCTCATCATATCTCCTCTCAGCCTTCTCTTCTTCAGGCTAAACATGCCCAGTTCCCTAAGCCGCTCCTCATAGGGCTTGTTCTCCAGACCCTTGATCATTTTAGTCGCCCTCCTCTGGACACATTCCAGCTTAGAGTCAATATCTCTCTTGAATTGTGGTGCCCACAATTGGACACAATATTCCAGATGTGGTCTAACCAAAGCAGAATAGAGGGGTAGCATTACTTCCTTAGATCTAGACACTATGCTCCTATTGATGCAGGACAAAATCCCATTGGCTGTGGCTTTTGCTGTGGCTTTTGACTTTGCATTTTTCCTTTATTTTGTAACCATTTTTCTTCAATAAAAAAGGATTGTTTTTCACAGCCAAGTGTGGTGGAGAGTTATCTTAGGGCCTCGTTCCCTGCTCTGGATTGCAACAGCACCAAAATGGAGTCGATCCATCAACTCGCGGATATGGGGGCCTGAGGCGTTTCGGTATCCGCGGTTTGAAGGAACGCAGATTCGGCCTCCCTGGGACACCAGGATGCCTGTGGTCTCCCACGGACCAGAAAAAGTTATTTTCATGCATTTTTACAGTTTCAGGCAAGAAAGGGACACAAAGTATCAGTCTGGAGAAGTTAAAGTTACAGTTTGATTAGTCTTTATTGGGGGATTGGTTACATAGTTTGGGTTGGGAAAACGAGTGAAAGGAGAGAGCACACGGCTGCAAAGAGTCCCTGGTTGAGGCTGCTGCTGGGGCACATTTCATTATTATTATTATTATTATTATTATTTTATTATAACTTTATTTGTACCTCGCTAGCATCTCCCGAAGGACTCGATGCGGCTTACAAAGGCCAAGGCCTCAACCCACAATACAACAATACAAAACCTAAGGCAAATTAAAAACAGTTAAGCAAACTAAACAACAAGTAATAAACAATGCACTAAGACGCAATAAAACTGGGCCGGGCCAGAGTAATGGGTACAAGAGTTAAAAAGTGCTGGTGTGACAGGTGGACTATAAGGCTGATAGGGCAAGTGCAGTGTGCAGTATGCGGCAATGTTAATTTAATAAAGTGCTTATGGGACTTGGTATTGGGGTTCCCTATTCAGGGAAGGCACATCGGAACAGCCAGGTCTTCAAGTTCTTTCTGAAGACTGCCAGCGAAGGGGCCTGTCTAAGATCTTTGGGGAGGCGTTCCAGAGTCGGGGGGCCACCACAGAAAAGGCCCTGTCTCGAGTCCCCACCAAGCGTGCTTGTGATGCGGGCGGGATCACGAGCAGGGCCTCTCCAGATGACCGGAGTGAACGTGTGGGTTCGTAAATGGAGATGCGGTCACGCATCAGATTTGGCCCAACTTGGCATTCAGGAACTGTGGAACTCCCTGCGGCTGGTCAGATCAGCTTGAAGGCAGGGGTCTGGGATGCCCTCGACGACAAGCTGACAGGACAAAAGGGTGCTGAAGGAGATCTGTATTGAAAGGGGGAGGAGAAGGGGGGCCAGTTATCTATACATTCCAGAAACCTGGTCCAGCTTAGTACAGGCCGTACCTTCTTGCTTCTAAAAGTAAGGAGTCTCTCTCCCTCCTTCCTGACAGGTCAAAGGAGGCCTCTTGAAGGATCTGTGTTAGCTGTAAACTTTAGAAAAAAATATGGAGACATGCCTCTTGCATGTAGAAAGATATAATGTGATATCTCTGTTACGCTTAAAGTGACGTAGTGATGATGTTACGCATGTAGAAGCATGTTTCTTTGTTTGCCTGCAATTGAAGATGGATAAAATGGAAAGCTCCACTGGCTGCCGATCTGCTACTGGGCTCAATTCAAGGTGCTGGCATTGGCCTATAAAGCCTTAAACGGTTCCGGCCCAAGCTACCTATCTAACCACATCTCTGCCTATGAACCCACCAGGACTTTGAGATCTTCCGGGGAGACCCTGCTCTCGATCCCGCCTGCTTCTCAAGCTCGGCTGGCGGGGACGAGAGATAGGGCCTTCTTGGTGGTGGCCCCTAGCCTGTGGATCGCCCTTCCCACGGACATTAGGCTAGCACCATCTCTAATGGTATTCCGCAAAAAAGTGAAGACCTGGCTGTTCAAGCAGGCGTTCGAATAACTAGTGCAATGATTGGTAATGAACATAGGAATGGAACAATGGATGACGAATCTGGATTATGTTTTTGATAATGAGACGACTGTGATCGGTTATCATAGTAAGTGTTTATTGATTGGGTAATGTGTTAAGTTGCTAATTGTTGTTATATTTTGCATTGAATTATTGCTGTTTTTATTGGTTGTGAACCGCTGTGAGTCGCCTTCGGGCTGCGAACAGTGGTATATAAGTAAAGTAAGTAAGTAAATAAATAAATAAATAAATTTATCCTCACTCTGGTTTGCTTTTGGAGGAGATTCCACGCCAGGGTCTCAGCTGGAAATAAAACATACTTTTCGGCGTCCCAAAAAGGATCGCTCTTGGTATTATCTCTCCTATCACCTGCAACAGGGATAGTGGTGTTCGATAACATGGGGAACGTGGTGCAGGAACGGAGATGAGTGGGAAGCACCCACACTGCAGGGCTGTTGTTTCTCTCCTTGCTGCGCAGGTCCTTTGCACCGGATGCTCTGCCGTGCGGGCCGGAGGGAAGGGCTGCTGCGGACACGGATGCTGCGGGAACCGGTGCCAGGTACAAGGGACGCAGGTGTTACCAGGGGGTGGTTGGGATTATGGGATTTGTAGCCCCAGAATTTATTTATTTATTTATTTATGACATTTATAAGCCGCCCTTCTCACTCCAAAGGGGACTCAGAGCGACTTATAAGATACATACATACATACATACATACATACATATACATATACATATACACACACGCACAGAGCAACTTATAAGATACATACATACATATGTATATATATATATACACACACAAACACACACACACTATATATATATATATATATATATATATTATATTATCAGTATTAATTATTACTATATTGTATTATACCATTATATTGTAGTATTATTAGTAATATTACATGTAATATAAATATATAATTGTAATATCATATTATTAGTAGTAGTATTGTATTGCATTACATTATAACATTATAGATATTATAGGCAAATACAATATGTTATATATTATATTATCAGTATTAATTATTACTATATTGTATTATACCATTATATTGTAATATTATATGTAATATAAATATATAATTGTAATATCATATTATTATTAGTAGTATTTTATTGCATTACATTATAATATTATAGATATTATAGGCATATACAATACGTTATATATTATATTATCAGTATTAATTATTACTATAGTGTAATATACCATTATATTGTAATATTATTAGTAATATTACATGTAATATAAATATATAATTGTAATATCATATTATTATTAGTAGTATTTTATTGCATTACATTATAATATTATAGATATTATAGGCATATACAATATGTTATATATTATATTATCAGTATTAATTATTACTATATTGTAATATACCGTTATATTGTAGTATTATTAGTAATATTACATGTAATATAAATATATAATTGTGATATCATATTATTATTAGTAGTATTTTATTGCATTACATTATAATATTATAGATACTATAGGCATATACAATATGTTATATATTATATTATCAGTATTAATTACTACTATATTGTATTATACCATTATATTGTAGTATTATTAGTAATATTAAATGTAATATAAATATATAATTGAAATATCATATTATTAGTAGTAGTATTGTATTGCATTACATTATAATATTATAGATATTATAGGCATATACAATATGTTATATATTATATTATCAGTATTAATTACTACTATATTGTATTATACCATTATATTGTAATATTATTAGTAATATTACATGTAATATAAATATATAATTGTAATATCATATTATTATTAGTAGTATATATATATATTATATTATCAGTATTAATTACTACTATATTGTATTATACCATTATATTGTCGTATTATTAGTAATATTACATGTAATATAAATATATAATTGTAATATCATATTATTATTAGTAGTAGTATTGTATTGCATTACATTATAATATTATAGATATTATAGGTATATACAATATATTATATTATATTATATTATATTATTAACAAAGCACAGAAGACAAGGTGGAACTGTCCTAGTTCTGTGTCTTCTGCTCAGAAGTCACTGTTCTGTGGATTCTGGGCTTTGTGTTCCCCATGACCAACATTGCCAAGCAACAACTTCTCTGTAGTCAAGGGAATTCTTGGATTTCCCAGTGGGATAAATTGTGTATATCCTTTGCATATGTCCACTCCAATCCCAAGGGTTGCAATGGATCCCTTCCAAGCATGGCATCCATCTGGGTCCAGCCTCATGAGATTTCTGGGTCTGATTTGAATCACTCACTAATGACAGAAAAGCACTCTGTGCATGCTCAGAGTCACACCAGCATCATTACAGGACTGTGTCCTATAGGGCCAGTTGGTGGCAACGTGCGGCACTTTGTGCATGCTCAGATGTACACAAATATGTCTTGGATAGAGTTGGGCTGAACCTTGACCTGTGGTCACCAGCCCAGAGCTGAGGTCCAAAAATCCCATAGAAGAAAGAAGTAGCCACATGAGAGAGGTGGACATGTCCCCAATGGTGGCCAAAGGATACTTTTGCAATGTAGGTATGAGTGCGTTTCTTTCTTTCTTTCTTTCTCCATTTCCTTCCCTCTGCAGATGCTCCGCTCCGTCTTCTGCTCCATTTTTGGGGGCCTGGGGGCCTTCTACTGCCTGGCGGTGGCCTCCGCTGCCCTGGCCAATGGGCCTCGCTGTGAGATGCACGACCACAAGTGGGACTACCCCTTTAAGGACCTCGGGTGAGACTTCGAACAGGGAGGGGGCCAAAGGGAAGGCATACCTGGGTGGGCTCCACCTGTTGAGCCCTGTTAGAGCTGCCCACCTCGCAGCTGGGATGTCATGCTGGGGTTGGTCTGGATGACCGCTGGAGGTCCCTTCCAGATCTGTATTCTGTCATGATTCCTCCTCCCTGTGTCCCACTCCAATCATGACAATGCACTCATGACTTGAGTGCATGGTGTACTCTTGTCCTGCAGTGGCATGGCGGGGTTGGTCTAGATGACCTTTGGGGATCCCTTCCAGATCTGTATTATATTATGATTCCTCATCCCCATGTCCCACTCCAATCATGCCTCTAGATGGAGAAGCCTACACTTTGGGTTCATGGTCCATTCACGTTCTGCAATGGCGTTCTGGGGTTGGTCTAGATGAACAATTGGCCCCCTTCCAGATCCATATTGTGTTATGATTCCTCCTCCATGAGTCCCATGCTAATCATGCATATTGATGGAGAGGCCTACGCTTTAGGTTCATGCTCTGCTCTCATCCTGCAGTGGCATGGCAGGGTTGGTCTACATGACCACTAGATGTCCCTTCCAGATCCCTATTGTGTTATGATTTCTCCTCCCTGTGTCTTACTCTGATCATGTCTCTGGGTTTGAGTGCATGGCCCATTGTAGTCTTGGCCTGGTGAGGTTGGTCTGGATGACCACTAGAAGTCCCTTCCAAATCTGCATCATGTTATGATTTCTCCTCCCTGTGTCCCACTCCAATCATGCCTCTTGATGGAGAAGCCTACACTTTGGGTTCATGGTCTATTCATGTTCTGCAATGGCATGCTCGTGTTAGTCTGAATGACCATTAGAGGTCCCTTCCAGATCTGTATCATGTTATGATTTCTCCCCCCTGTGTCCCACTCCAATCATGCCTCTGGATTTGAAAACATGGTCCACTCCCATCCTGTAGTGGTCTAGATGATCGTTGGGCCCCCTTCCAGATCCATATCGTGTTATGATTCCTCCTCCATGAGTCCCATGCTAATCATGCATATTGATGGAGAGGCCTATGCTTTAGGTTCATGCTCTGCTCTCATCCTGCAGTGGCATGGCAGGGTTGGTCTAGATGACCACTAGATGTCCCTTCCAGATCCATATTGTGTTATGATTTCTCCTCCCTGTTTCTTACTCTAATCATGCCTCTGGATTTGAGTGCATGGTCCATTTCAGTCTTGGCATGGTGAGGTTGGTCTGGATGACCACTAGAAGTCCCTTCCAAATCTGCATCATGTTATGATTCCTCCTCCCTGTCTCCCACTCCAATCATGCCTCTGGATGGAGAAGCCTACACTTTGGGTTCATGGTCCATTCATGTTCTGCAATAGCATGCTCATGTTGGTCTGGATGACCACTACAGGTCCCTTCCAAATCTGCATCATGTTATGATTCCTCCTCCCTGTGTCCCACTCCAATCATGCCTCTGGATTTGAAAACATGGTCCACTCCCGTTCTGCAATGACATGATGGTGTTGGTCTAGATGACCGTTAGGACCCTCTTCCAGATCCATATTGTGTTATGATTCCTCCTCCATGAGTCCCATGCTCATCATGCATATTGATGGAGAGGCCTACACTTTGGGTTCATGCTCCGCTCTCATCCTGCAGTGGTATGGCAGGGTTGGTCTAGATGACCACTAGATGTTCCTTCCAGATCCGTATTGTGTTATGATTTCTCCTCCCTATGTCTTACTCTAATCATGCCTCTGGATTTGAGTGTGTGCTCCACTCCAGTCTTGCAGTGGCATGGTGAGGTTGGTCTGGATGACCACTAGAAGTCCCTTCCAAACCTGCATCACGTTATGATTCCTCCTCCCTGTGTCCCACTCCAATCATGCTTCTGGATGGAGAAGCCTACACTTTGGGTTCATGGTCCATTCATGTTCTGCAATGGCATGTTCATGTTGGTCTGGATGACCACTAGAGGTCCCTTCCAGATCTGCATCATGTTATGATAACCTCCTCCCTGTGTCCCACTCCAATCATGCCTCTGGATTTGAGTGCATGGTCCACTCCAGTCTTGCAGTGGCATGGTGGGGTTGGTCTAGATGACTGTTGGGATCCCCTTCCAGATCCATATTGTGGTATGATTCCTCCTCCATGAGTCCCATGCTAATCATGCATATTGATGGAGAGGCCTTCACTTTGCGTTCATGCTCCGCTCTCATCCTGTTGTGGCATGGCAGGGTTGGTCTAGATGACCTTTGGAGACCCCTTCCAGATCCATATTGTGTTGTGATTCCTCCTCCATAAGTCTCACTCCAATCATGCATAACGATGGAGAGGCCCCAAAAGATGATCCAGGCAGCCCCAAAAAAGAGGGGCTGCAGTGGCATCATGAGGTTGGTCTAGATGACCACTGGATATCCCTTCCAGACACATATCATGTTATGATTTCTCCTCCCCCATACCATATCCAACTCCAATCTGGATTTGAGTGCATGGTCCATTCTTGATGGAGAGGCCTACACTTTGGGTTCATGCTCCACTCTCATCCTGCAGTGGCATGGCAGGGTTGGTCTAGATGACCTTTGGAGACCCCTTCCAGATCCATATTGTGTTGTGATTCCTCCTCCATAAGTCTCACTCCAATCATGCATAAGGATGGAGAGGCCCCAAAAGATGATCCAGGCAGGCCCAAAAAAGAGGGGCTGCAGTGGCATCATGAGGTTGGTCTAGATGACCACTTGATATCCCTTCCAGACACATATCATGTTATGATTTCTCCTCGCCCATACCATATCCAACTCCAATCTGGATTTGAGTGCATGGTCCATTCTTGATGGAGAGGCCTACACTTTGGGTTCATGCTCCACTCTCATCCTGCAGTGGCATGGCAGGGTTGGTCTAGATGACCTTTGGAGACCCCTTCCATATCGTGTTGTGATTCCTCCTCCATAAGTCTCACTCCAATCATGCATAAGGATGGAAAGGCCCCAAAAGATGATCCAGGCAGCCCCAAAAAAGAGGGGCTGCAGTGGCATCATGAGGTTGGTCTAGATGACCACTAGATATCCCTTCCAGACACATATCATGTTATGATTTCTCCTCGCCCATACCATATCCAACTCCAATCTGGATTTGAGTGCATGGTCCATTCTTGATGGAGAGGCCTACACTTTGGGTTCATGCTCCACTCTCATCCTGCAGTGGCATGGCAGGGTTGGTCTAGATGACCTTTGGAGACCCCTTCCATATCGTGTTGTGATTCCTCCTCCATATGTCTCACTCCAATCATGCATAACGATGGAGAGGCCCCAAAAGATGATCCAGGCAGCCCCAAAAAAGAGGGGCTGCAGTGGCATCATGAGGTTGGTCTAGATGACCACTGGATATCCCTTCCAGACACATATCATGTTATGATTTCTCCTCCCCCATACCCTATCCAACTCCAATCTGGATTTGAGTGTATGGTCCATTCTTGTCCTTCAATGGCATGCTGGGGTTGGTCTGGATGACCACTAGATGCCCCTTCCAGATCCGTATCATGTTATAATTCCTCCTCTCCTCTGGATGTGAGCGCATGGTCCACCCCTGCCCGCACTGACCGCATGCCTGTGTCTCCTTCCTGCCCAGCGGGAGCTACCTGCAGAACAAGACGCAGTGGGAGGTGTGCATGAACCCCCCCAAGGTGGTCCTGTGGCACATTGTCCTCTTCTCCATCCTGCTGGGCTTGGGCCTCCTGGAGCTGCTCCTCTGCGGGATCCAGGTGGTCAACGGGCTCCTGGGCACGGTCTGTGGGGACTGCCGCAAGGCCGCTGACCGGGAGGTAAATAAAATGGGGTGCGGGGAGACACCCCCAAATAAATAAGGTGGGGAGGGGGGCAAGGCTGAGTCCACTTTGGCACCTGGGGCAGGGAGCGGGGGTCCATGCCTTTGTCAACATTGCTTGCCTCCCCAGTTTTGGCGGCTCACTTTTGGGTCGCCTTTGGGGTCTAAATCAGAGGGCCCAAATACAAGCAGCCCCCGAGTTACAAACATCTGACTTGCAAACGACTCCTAGTTAAGAAGAGGGCTCGACCAGATGGCCTTTGGAGGTCCCTTCCAAATCTATGATATTATATCTATCTCATGTATATATAGATATGTAGACATGCAATCCCCGAGTTACAAACATCCGACTCCTAGTTGAGAATAGACTTAGACTGGATGGCCTTTGGGGGTCCCTACGAAATCTATGGTTCTATATCTATCTCATGTATGTAGAGATATAGATATACATATAGATATACATGCAGTGCCCAAGTTACAAACATCCAACTTTGAAACCACTCCTAGTGGAGAATAGGGCTGGACTGGATGGCCTTTGGAGGTCCCTTCCAAATCTATGATACTATATCTATCTCATGTATATATAGATATGTAGACATGCAATCCTTGAGTTACAAACATCCGACTCCTAGTTGAGAATAGGCTTGGACTGGATGGCCTTTGGGGGTCCCTTCCAAATCTTTGATATTATATCTATCTCATGTATATATAGATATGTAGACATGCAATCCCCGAGTTACAAACATCCAACTCCTAGTTGAGAATAGGCTTGGACTGGATGGCCTTTGGAGGTCCCTTCCAAATCTATGATACTATATCTATCTCATGTATATATAGATATGTAGACATGCAATCCTTGAGTTACAAACATCCGACTCCTAGTTGAGAATAGACTTGGACTGGATGGCCTTTGGGGGTCCCTTCCAAATCTTTGATATTATATCTATCTCATGTATATATAGATATGTAGACATGCAATCCCCGAGTTACAAACATCCAACTCCTAGTTGAGAATAGGCTTGGACTGGATGGCCTTTGGGGGTCCCTTCCAAATCTTTGATATTATATCTATCTCATGTATATATAGATATGTAGACATGCAATCCCCGAGTTACAAACATCCAACTCCTAGTTGAGAATAGGCTTGGACTGGATGGCCTTTGGGGGTCCCTTCCAAATCTTTGATATTCTATCTATCTCATGTATATATGGATATGTAGACATGCAATCCTTGAGTTACAAGCATCCGACTCCTAGTTGAGAATAGGCTTGGACTGGATGGCCTTTGGGGGTCCCTTCCAAATCTATGATATTATATCTATCTCATGTATATATGGATATGTAGACATGCAATCCTTGAGTTACAAACATCCGACTCCTAGTTGAGAATAGGCTTGGACTGGATGGCCTTTGGGGGTCCCTTCCAAATCTATGATATTATATCTATCTCATGTATATATGGATATGTAGACATGCAATCCTTGAGTTACAAACATCCGACTCCTAGTTGAGAATAGGCTTAGACTGGATGGCCTTTGGGGGTCCCTTCCAAATCTATGATATTATATCTATCTCATGTATATATGGATATGTAGACATGCAATCCTTGAGTTACAAACATCTGACTCCTAGTTGAGAATAGGCTTGGACTGGATGGCCTTTGGGGGTCCCTTCCAAATCTATGATATTATATCTATCTTATGTATATATGGATATGTAGACATGCAATCCTTGAGTTACAAACATCCAACTCCTAGTTGAGAATAGGCTTAGACTGGATGGCCTTTGGGGGTCCCTTCCAAATCTATGATATTATATCTATCTCATGTATATATGGATATGTAGACATGCAATCCTTGAGTTACAAACATCCAACTCCTAGTTGAGAATAGGCTTGGACTGGATGGCCTTTGGGGGTCCCTTCCAAATCTATGATATTATATCTATCTCATGTATATATGGATATGTAGACATGCAATCCTTGAGTTACAAACATCCGACTCCTAGTTGAGAATAGGCTTGGACTGGATGGCCTTTGGGGGTCCCTGCCAAAGCTATGATTCTATATCTATCTCATGTATGTAGAAATATAGATATACATATACATGCAGTGCCCAAGTTACAAACATCCAACTTTGAAACCACGCCTAGTGGAGAATAGGGCTGGACTGGATGGCCTTTGGAGGTCCCTTCCAAATCTATGATACTATATCTATCTCATATATACAAACATATATAAATATAGATATATACATTCAGTGCCTGAGTTAGAAACATCTGGCTTGCAAACGACTCCTTGTCAAGAATAGGGTTGAATTGAATGGCTTTTGGGGATCCCTTCCAAATTTGGAAGGGACCCCGAAGGTCATCCAGTCCAGCCCTATTTTTAACTTGGAGTTATTTGCAAGTCCAATGTTTGTAACTTGGGTGTGGCCTGTGTGTGTGTCATATATATATATATATATATATATATATATATATATATATATAAGGCATGGGCAATCCATTGTTCTAAAGTACTTACAAAACTAAGAGGTGCTGGTGCTTTGCTTCTAAAGTGTTGCTAAAGTTCTGGTGGCGAAAATTTCAAAATTCCAACAAAACTTTCAAAATTTCGTTATAAATGGCAGTTCCGAATTGGTTCTGTCGTAATAATCCCCAATAACAAAATAATAATGAAATTTTGAAAGTTTTGTTGGAGTTCTGAAATTTTTACCACCAGAACTTTAGCAACACTTTAGAAGCAATTATTATTATTATTATTATTATTATTATTATTATTACTTTAGAAGCAAAGCGCCAGCGCCCTCTACTTTTGTAAGTACTTTAGAACCATTTAGAACTATGGATTGCCCATGCCTTATATATATATATATATATATATATATATATATATATATATATATATGCATGCTACACCCAAGTTACAAACATCCGACTTGCAAATAACTCCAAGTTAAAAAATAGGGCTGGACTGGATGACCTTCCAAGTCTATGTCATATATACACACACACAAACTGCCCCAAGTGACAAAATCTGACCTGCAAATGACTCCCAGTTAAGAATAGGGCTGGACTGGATGGCCTTTGGAGGTCCCTTCCAAATCCATGATTCTGTGTCTATCTCATATGTACTGTGTGTGTGCGTGTGTGTATAGGTCCAAGTTACAAACATCCAACTTGTCAACGACTTTTAGTGAAAAATAGGGCTGGACTGGATGGCCTTTGAGGGTCCCTTCCAAATCTATGATTCTATATATTGGGTTGTTGTAGGTTTTTTCAGGCTCTATGGCCATGGTCTAGAGGCATTCTCTCCTGATGTTTTGCCTGCATCTATGGCAAGCACCCTCAGAGGTCGTGAGGTCTGTTGGAAACTAGGAAAATGGGTTTATATATCTGTGGAATAATGACCAGGGTGGGACAAAGGACTCTTGTCTGCTGGAGCTAGGTGTGAATGTTTCAAATGACCACCTTGATTAGCATTTGATAGCCTGGATGTGCCTGGAGCAATCTTTTGTTGAGAGGGCAGCTTTGCCCAAACACGAATCAAGGAACATGAAAGGCACGGCAGACTCCTTCAACCAGAGAAATCAGCCATAGTAGAGCACCTGAGGAATCAACCTGGACACAGCAGGATATCTGAGAAGACAGGAATGCTGGACCACGCTCACAACCACCATGTCAGACTACACAGAGAAGCCATTGACATCCACAAGAAGCATGTGGACAATTTCAACAGAAAGGAGGAAACCAGGAAAATGAACACAATCTGGCTACCAGTATTAGAAAACTAAAATTACAACAGCACAACAACAGAGAGGAAACAAAAAAGGACATCTAATCACCTCTCAACAAAGGATTGCTCCAGGGAATGCTTATCAAGGTGGTCAGTTGAAACATTCCCACCTAGCTCCAGCACACAAGAGTTCTTTGTCCCACCCTGGACATCATTCCACAGATATATAAACCCTTTTTCCTAGTTCTAACAGACCTCACAACCTCTGAGGTTGCCTGCCATAGATGCAGGCGAAACGTCAGGAGAGAATGCCTCTAGAACATGGCCATATAGTCCGAAAAAACCTACAACAACCCAGTGATTCCGGCCATGAAAGCCTCCGACAATGCATTCTATATATTGTTATAGATCGCTCCCAAGTTACAAACATCCAACTTAGAAATGACTCCCAGTTAAGAACGGGGGCGAGACAACAGGAAGTGAGATAAATCTACGTCTTGAAGGGGAAACCCACTCCTGGAAGAGTTGTTATTATGGGGGGAAGGGGTCTCCGCTGAAGCTGTATCCCCCCTCCACATCAGCCAAATCTTCCCAAATCCCATTCTCGCAGGGACAGAAAGAAAGATATTGGCTGGAGTTACACTCCCGAAAGGTCCCTGTTCTGACTTACACTCCCGAAAGGTCCCTGTTCTGACTTACACTCCCGAAAGGTCCCTGTTCTGACTTACGCTCCCGAAAGGTCCCTGTTCTGACTTACACTCCCGAAAGGTCCCTGTTCTGACTTACACTCCCGAAAGGTCCCTGTTCTGACTTACACTCCCGAAAGGTCCCTGTTCTGACTTACACTCCCGAAAGGTCCCTGTTCTGACTTACACTCCCGAAAGGTCCCTGTTCTGACTTACACTCCCGAAAGGTCCTTGTTCTGACTTACACTCCCGAAAGGTCCCTGTTCTGACTTACACTCCCGAAAGGTCCCTGTTCTGACTTACACTCCCGAAAGGTCCCTGTTCTGACTTACACTCCCGAAAGGTCCCTGTTCTGACTTACACTCCCGAAAGGTCCCTGTTCTGACTTACACTCCCGAAAGGTCCCTGTTCTGACTTACACTCCCGAAAAGTCCCTGTTCTGACTTACACTCCCAAAAGGTCCCTGTTCTGGCTTACACTCCCGAAAAGTCCCTGTTCTGACTTACACTCCCGAAAGGTCCCTGTTCTGACTTACACTCCCGAAAGGTCCCTGTTCTGACTTACGCTCCTGAAAGGTCCCTGTTCTGACTTACGCTCTCGAAAGGTCCCTGTTCTGACTTACGCTCCCGAAAGGTCCCTGTTCTGACTTACGCTCCCGAAAGGTCCCTGTTCTGACTTACGCTCCCGAAAGGTCCCTGTTCTGACTTACGCTCCCGAAAGGTCCCTGTTCTGACTTACACTCCCGAAAGGTCCCTGTTCTGACTTACACTCCCGAAAGGTCCCTGTTCTGACTTACATTCCCGAAAGGTCCCTGTTCTGACTTACGCTCCCGAAAGGTCCCTGTTCTGACTTACGCTCCCGAAAGGTCCCTGTTCTGACTTACGCTCCCGAAAGGTCCCTGTTCTGACTTACGCTCGCGAAAGGTCCCTGTTCTGACTTACGCTCCCGAAAGGTCCCTGACTTACGCTCCCGAAAGGTCCCTGTTCTGACTTACGCTCCCGAAAGGTCCCTGTTCTGACTTACGCTCCCGAAAGGTCCCTGTTCTGACTTACGCTCCCGAAAGGTCCCTGTTCTGACTTACACTCCCGAAAGGTCCCTGTTCTGACTTACACTCCTGAAAGGTCCCTGTTCTGACTTACACTCCCAACTTAAGAACCAGCCTATGGAACCTGTCTTGTTTGTAACCTGGGGTCTGCTTGTAATGGGAATGAATGGCAGGTCTGAAGGGTGGGGGGGGGGGATTTAGGGCGAGGGTCCTGTTTGTGGTGCTGACCCAGATCTCCTTTGGTGTCTCTTGCAGGGCGAAGGCTTGTAAAGCCCACCACAATTGATCCACGGGACCTGGTCCTGGAGCTGCTCCCCTCCTTCCTCCGCCTCCTCCTCCCATGTGGACAGACCCCCCCCACACACACTTAAATCCCCCCTTTTCTTTTTCTCTGCCGCAATTTGCACAAGGGCCCCTCCCTTGAAGGGCCAGGAAGGATAAAAACATTCCCCATCCACACAGGACTCTCCTGCTTCTGGGTGTTGTTGTTGTTGTTGTTGTTTTGGGGAAGGTGAGCACAAGTTTCAAGGCACACGGAGACCTCTCACTGGGGGATAATCGAATGTGAAAGTTTAAGGCAAGGTTCTTCTCAATAGTGCATGAAATGCCACTCTGCACATGCTCAGAGGCACTCTCGCTCTCAGTTAGATGTAGTCTGGTAAGCATTGGAATAAGGGAAGAATGACCACTGCACATGCTCAGGGGCATACTCTCTCTCTCTCTCTGCTAGATGCATTCTGGCAAGTGTTGGAATGGGGAAGAATGAGCACTCCGCACATGCTCAGAGGCATGCTCTCTCTCTCTCTCTGCTAGATGCATTCTGGCAAGTGTTGGAATGGGGAAGAATGAGCACTCCGCACATGCTCAGAGGCATGCTCTCTCTCTCTCTCTGCTAGATGCATTCTGGCAAGTGTTGGAATGGGGAAGAATGAGCACTCCGCACATGCTCAGAGGCATGCTCTCTCTCTCTCTCTGCTAGATGCATTCTGGCAAGTGTTGGAATGGGGAAGAATGAGCACTCCGCACATGCTCAGAGGCATGCTCTCTCTCTCTCTCTGCTAGATGCATTCTGGCAAGTGTTGGAATGGGGAAGAATGAGCACTCCGCACATGCTCAGAGGCATGCTCTCTCTCTCTCTCTGCTAGATGCATTCTGGCAAGTGTTGGAATGGGGAAGAATGAGCACTCCGCACATGCTCAGAGGCATGCTCTCTCTCTCTCTCTGCTAGATGCATTCTGGCAAGTGTTGGAATGGGGAAGAATGAGCACTCCGCACATGCTCAGAGGCATGCTCTCTCTCTCTCTCTGCTAGATGCATTCTGGCAAGTGTTGGAATGGGGAAGAATACCTACTCTGCACATGCTCAGAAGTACTTCTCACTCTGCTAAATGAATTCTGCCAAACAGAATTCATCTAGCTAATGGGGAAGAATGAGCACTTTGCACATGCTCAGAGGCATGCTCTCTCTTTCTCTGCTAGACTAGGGGAAGAATGGCCACTCTGCACATGCTCAGAAGCACACTCTCTCTCTCTGCTAGATGCATTCTGGCAAGTGTTGGAAGGGGGAAGAATGACCACTCTGCACATGCTCAGAGGCATGCTCTCTCTCTCTCTGCTAGATGCATTCTGGAAAGTTTTAGAATAGGAGAACAATGACCACTCTGCACATGCTCAGAGGCGCACATTCTCTCTCTCTGCTAGATGCATTCTGGCAAGCATTGGAATAGGGGAAGAATGGCCACTCTGCACATGCTCAGAGGCACTCTCTCTCTCTGCTAGATGCATTCTGGCAAGTGTTGGAATGGGGAAGAATACCTACTCTGCACATGCTCAGAGGTCTTTTTCTCTCTGCTAGTTGAATTCTGCCAAACAGTGGGATGGGGAAGAATGAGCACTCTGCACATGTTCAGAGGCACACTCTTTCTCTCTGCTAGTTGCATTCTGGAAAGTGTTGGAATAGGGGAAGAATGACCACTCTGCACATGCTCAGAAGTACTTCTCTCTCTGCTAAATGAATTCCGCCAAACAGAATTCATCTAGCTAATGGGGAAGAATGACCACTCTGCACATGCTCAGAGGCACTCTCTCTCGCTGCTAGATGCATTCTGGCTAATGTTGGAATGAGGAAGAATGACCACTCTGCACATGCTCAGAGGCACACATACACACTCTCTCTGCTAGATGCATTCTGGCAAGTGTTGGAAGTGGGAAGAATACCTACTCTGCACATGCTCAGGCGTACTTCTCTCTCTGCTATATGAATTCTGCCAAACAGTGGAATGGGGAAGAATGAGCACTCTGCACATATTCAGAGGCACACTCTCTCCCTCTGCTAGATGCATTCTGACTAATGTTGGAATGGCGAAGAATGGCCACTCTGCACATGCTCAGAGGCATGCCCTTTCTCTCTACTAGATGCATTCTGGCAAGCATTGGAATGGAGAAGAACGACCACTCTACACATGCTCAGAGGCACTCTTTCTCTCTCTCTCTCTCTCTCTCCCTGCTAGATGCATTCTGGCAAGTGTTGGAATAGGGAAGAATACCTACTCTGCACATGCTCAGCGGTCTTTTTCTCTCTGCTAGTTGAATTCTGCCAAACAGTGGAATGGGGAAGAATGACCATTCTGCACATGCTCAGAGGCTCTCTCTCTCTCTCTCTCTCTCTCTCTCTCTCTCTGCTAGATGCATTCTGGCTAATGTTGGACTGGGGAAGAATTACCACTCTGCACATGCTCAGAGGCACACACACACACACACACTCTGCTAGATGCATTCTAGCATGCCTTGGAATAGGGGAAGAATGGCCACTCTGCACATGCTCAGTGGCATGCTCTCCCTCTCTGCTAGGTGCATTCTGGCAAGTGTTGGAATGGGGAAGAATACCTACTCTGCACATGCTCAGAAGTACTTCTCTCTCTGCTATATGAATTCTGCCAAACAGTGGAATAGGGAAGAATGAGCACTCTGCACATGCTCAGAAGCATTCTGGCTAATGTCGCAATGGGGAAGAATGACCACTCTGCACATGCTCAGAGGCACACACTCTCTCTCTCTCTCTTTGCTAGATGCATTCTGGCATGCCTTGGAATAGGGGAAGAATGGCCACTCTGCACATGCTCAGAGACATGCTCTCTCTCTGCTAGATGCATTCTGGCAAGCATTGGAATAGGGGAAGAATGGCCACTCTGCACATGCTCAGAGGCATACTCACCCCCTCTCTCTCTCTGGTAGAATAGGGGAGGAATGACCACTCTGCACATGCTCAGAGGCACACATACACACTCTCTCTGCTAGGTGCATTCTGGCAAGCATTGGAATAGGGGAAGAATGGCCACTCTGCACATGCTCAGAGGCATACTCACCCCCTCTCTCTCTCTGGTAGAATAGGGGAGGAATGACCACTCTGCACATGCTCAGAGGCACACATACACACTCTCTCTGCTAGGTGCATTCTGGCAAGCATTGGAATAGGGGAAGAATGGCCACTCTGCACATGCTCAGAGGCATACTCCCTCTCTCTCTCTCTGGTAGAATAGGGGAGGAATGACCACTCTGCACATGCTCAGAGGCACATATACACACTCTCTCTGCTCGGTGCATTCTGGCAAGCATTGGAATAGGGAAGAATGGCCACTCTGCACATGCTCAGAGGCATACTCACCCCCCCTCTCTCTCTGGTAGAATAGGGGAGGAATGACCACTCTGCACATGCTCAGAGGCACATATACACACTCTCTCTGCTCGGTGCATTCTGGCAAGCATTGGAATAGGGAAGAATGGCCACTCTGCACATGCTCAGAGGTACTTCCCTCTCTGCTAGATGCATTCTGGCAAGTGTTGGAATGGGGAAGAACGACCACTCTGCACATGCTCTGAGGTACTTCTCTCTCTGCTAGATGCATTCTGCCAAGCGTTGGAATAGGGGAACAATGACCACTCTGCACATGCTCAGAGGCTCTCTCGCCTTTATTGCCAACACCTGTCTGAGGTGAGGGAGGGCCAGGGTGTGGGGGAGGGGGCTCATCGTTCACAGCAGAACATCATGGCGTTGTTGAGGGCGGAGTCGTCGCTGAAGTACCCCTGGAAGGGCTCCACCTGGGTCTGGATGCCGCAGAAGCCCTTCCGGCAGGGGGCGCTGGGGGGGCCAAACTCCCCATAGTCCAGGCCCGGGCCCTCCAGCTCCTCCCCCCCGGAGCAGGTGAAGCGCACGTTGGTGGCCCCCATCCGGTCCTGCGCCACCCCCCGCTCCTCCTCCACTCGCAGAGCAAAGCTCTCCAGCCGGCCCCCGGGGGGGCACCACATGGGCTCCGACCACTCGCCCCACCTGCAGAGCAAAAAGAGAGAAGGGCCTCAGTGCCACTGGACACGGCACAACCACGGTCAAGGCCTCCCCCAGCACACACAGTCAGGTGTGTTTCTAAGTGTTTGCAGACCACTTCCTTAACAATCTTTTCCAGAATCTTGCCTGGTATCGACATAGGAAGTAGTTGTGTTGTGGTTAAGCCAAAGGTTGTGGTTAAGTGCAGAGTCTGCAGGTACAAGAAGGTACTTTCCATCAAAAGGTCAAGGGAGGGCGGCTGGAAAGAGAGTACTTTCCATGACCTATTACTTGAGTATAAAGGTCAGCAGAAATAGAGGAGGGGCGCGGCAGTCACTTGAAGGTTAGCATCTGCGTATGCTGCCCGGCTGTCCATCTTCCACAGCACACACCACAACACAACGCACCCACCCACCCACATTCACATTGCTATTGCAAGAGAAATATACCCTTCCTCTGTAGAAAAAGAGCAACACGGAAGAAAATGTTTTTAAGAAACAAGATGTGGCATGTACAGGTCATACAAAGTTCAAATTCACATAGGAAGTTGTGTTGTGGTTAAGCCAAAGGTTGTGGTTAAGCGCAGAGTCTGCAGGTACAAGAAGGTACTTTCCATCAAAAGGTCAAGGGAGAGGGGCTGGAAAGAGAGTACTTTCCATGACCTATTACTTGAGTATAAAGGTCAGCAGAAACAGAGGAGGGGCGCGGCAGTCACTTGAAGGTTAGCATCTGCATATGCTGCCAGGCTGTTCATCTTCCCCAGCACACACCGCAACACAACACACCCACCCACCCACATTCACATTGCTATTGCAAGAGAAATATACCCTTCCTCTGTAGAAAAAGAGCAACACGGAAGAAAATGTTTTTAAGAAACAAGATGTGGCATGTAGAGGTCATACAAAGTTCAAATTCACATAGGAAGTTGTGTTGTGGTTAAGCCAAAGGTTGTGGTTAAGCGCAGAGTTTGCAGGTACAAGAAGGTACTTTCCATCAAAAGGTCAAGGGAGGGTGGCTGGAAAGAGAGTACTTTCCATGACCTATTTCTTGAGTATAAAGGTCAGCAGAAACAGAGGAGGGGCGCGGCAGTCACTTGAAGGGTAGCATCTGCGTATACTGCCAGGCTGTCCATCTTCCCCAGCACACACCGCAACACAACACACCCACCCACATTGACATTGGTATTGCACAATCCGCAATGCCACCTCAATGCGAGTTCAGCATGGCCACAGCTCTAGGATAGGAGCTATCCTTCAGTCTGTTTGGCCTTGCCTTTGTCACCCTGTGCCGCCTGCCAGGTGGCAATGATAAGGCATTGCAAGGAGCTGGAGAAGGGAGAAAGTAGGCAGGCGGTGGTCCCAATGGCACTCCAGCAACACACGAACACACAGAATTAGAATACAACAGAATAGCTTTGTTGCCATTGTACATTGCACAACGAAAGTCAATGCCTTCCCCAGCACACACACACTGCAAAACAACACACCCATCCCTCCACATTGTAATCACACACTATTGCACAGCCCCCTATGCCACACCAATGTGAAGCCACGGAGTTCAACATAGCCACAACTCTAAGAGAAAAGCTGCCTCTCAGTCTCTTTGTCCTTGCCTTTGTCGCCCTGTACCGCCTGCCAGGTGGCAATAATATGACATTGTAAGGAAGGCCTTCCTTCTCAGAACCGGAGAATGGAGAAAGTAGGCAAGCAGAAGTCCCAGTGATACTCAAGCAACACTGGGCATATACACCAATACAGAATAGAATACAATAGAATACAATAGAATACAATAGAATACAATAGAATACAATAGAATACAATAGAATACAATAGAATAGAATAGAATAGCTGTATTGCCATTGTACAAGCTGCCTCTCTTTGTCCTTGCCTTTGTCACCCTGTAACGCCTGCCAGGTGGTAGTAATTCAAAGGAAGAATATGCTGGGATGAGGAAGAAGAGAAGGAGGAGGAAGATGAGGAAGAAGAGGAAGGGAAGACGAAAGACAAAAGAGGGGAAATAGGAAAAAGAGGAAGAGGAAGGGAAGATGGGGAAGAGGGGAAAGAGGAAAAGGAGGAGGAAAAAGAAGGGAAGAGGAGGAGGAAGAAAGGAAGAGGAAGAAGAAGAGGAGGAGAAATAAGAAGAGGAAGGGAAAATGAGAAAGAGAGGAAGAAGAGACGGAAGAAGGGGTTGGAGGAAGATGAGGGGGAAGAGGAAGGTAAAGGAAAGGTACAAGAGGGGAAATAGGAAGAAGAAGAAGAGGAAGGGAAGAGAGCAAAGAAGGGAAAGAGAAAAAGGAGGAGGAAGGAGGAGGAGGAGGAGGAAAACAAGGAAGGGGAAAGGAAGAAGAGGAGAAATAGAAGAGGAAGAGGAGGAGGAGATAGAGAAAGGTAAGAGGACGAAGAGGGGAAAGAGGAAAAGGAGGAGGAAAAAGAAGGGAAGAAGAGGAAGAAGAAAGGAAGGGGAAGGGGAAGAAGAAGAGGAGGAAGAGGAAGGGAAGATGGGGAAAATGAGAAAGAAGGGGATGAAGAAGAGAAGGAAGAAGGGGTAGGAGGAAGATGAAGGGGAAGAGGAAGGGAAGAGGAAAGGAACAAGAGGGGAAATAGGAAGAAGAAGAAGAGGAAAGGAAGAGAGCAAAGAGGGGAAAGAGAAAAAGGAGGAGGAAAAATGAGGGAAGAGGAGGAGGAAAACAAGGAAGGGAAAAGGAAGAAGAGGAGAAATCGAGAGAAGAGGAAGAGGAGGAAGTATGGGAACCCTGTGCAGAACCACGGGACACATAGGGCTTTGCGGTTGTGTGCATGTGCAAACGGTGTCACCAAAGCCCCCCAGACAAAGGCCCCTCCCCTTTGCACACGCGTGTGCACCACCCATGCTCTCCAGACTCACTGTCCACTCTCGGACTCCACGGCGTGGGCCTTCTGTCCACTTCCGCCCCAGCCTTGCGTGCAAAGGAGCCGGATGCCGTTGACTCCTGTGTCATCTATGGTGGGACCCCGGTACGACTCCACCTGGAAGGAGAAGGAGGGAGACATGAAGGTGGAAGGCACCATTCGAACCCTCCCAACAGATGGCCCTCCAGCCTCATATATAATATAATACAATATAATAATGTTATTAGAATAGAAGAGAATCATAGGATCCTATGGTTGGAACACCCAGGAAGACACCATCCAAACCCTCCCGCCAGATGGCCATCCAGGAAGACACCATCCAAACCCTCCCGCCAGATGGCCATCCAGGAAGACACCATCCAAACCCTCCCGCCAGATGGCCATCCAGGAAGACACCATCCAAACCCTCCCGCCAGATGGCCATCCAGGAAGACACCATCCAAACCCTCCCGCCAAATGGCCATCCAGGAAGACACCATCCAAACCCTCCCGCCAGATGGCCATCCAGGAAGACACCATCCAAACCCTCCCGCCAGATGGCCATCCAGGAAGACACCATCCAAACCCTCCTGCCAGATGGCCATCCAGGAAGACACCATCCAAACCCTCCCGCCAGATGGCCATCCAGGAAGACACCATCCAAACCCTCCCGCCAGATGGCCATCCAGGAAGACACCATCCAAACCCTCCCGCCAGATGGCCATCCAGGAAGACACCATCCAAACCCTCCCGCCAGATGGCCATCCAGGAAGACACCATCCAAACCCTCCCGCCAGATGGCCATCCAGGAAGACACCATCCAAACCCTCCCGCCAGATGGCCATCCAGGAAGACACCATCCAAACCCGCCCGCCAGATGGCCATCCAGGAAGACACCATCCAAACCCTCCCGCCAGATGGCCATCCAGGAAGACACCATCCAAACCCTCCCGCCAGATGGCCATCCAGGAAGACACCATCCAAACCCGCCCGCCAGATGGCCATCCAGGAAGACACCATCCAAACCCTCCTGCCAGATGGCCATCCAGGAAGACACCATCCAAACCCTCCTGCCAGATGGCCATCCAGGAAGACACCATCCAAACCCTCCCGCCAGATGGCCATCCAGGAAGACACCATCCAAACCCTCCCAACAGATGGCCCTCCTGCCTCATTGGCCTTAGAAGGTTAATGGAGAAATATAATATAATACAATATAATAATATTAGAATAGAGTAGAAGAGAATCACAGGATCCTATGGTTGGAACGCCCAGGAAGACACCATCCAAACCCTCCCAACAGATGGCCATCCAGCCTCATTGGCCTTAGAAGGTTAATGGAGAAATATAATATAATACAATAATATTATTAGAATAGAAGGGAATCATAGGATCCTATGGTTGGAACACCCAGGAAGATACCATCCAAACCCTCCCGCCAGATGGCCACCCAGCCTCATAGGCAGAAGGTTTGTGGAGAAATATAATCTATTATTATTATTATTATTATTATTATTATTATTATACAACATAATATAATCATAGGATGTTAAGGTTGGAGGAGTCCACAAGGGCCATCCAGGAAGACACCATCAAAACCCTCCCAACAGATGGCTGTCCAGTCTCATAGGATTATCTCTCCCATTGGCTTCATGTGAGAGGCATAGCTTTGGGTGTCATCAGCATACCTCTAGCACCGCACCCCATGCCTGCGGATTATCTCTCCCATTGGCTTCATGTAAGAGGCATAGATTTGGGTGTCATCAGCATATATCAGCACACCCCTCCCCATGCCTGCGGATGATATTTCCCTTTGGCTTCACGCGAGAGGCATAGATTTGGGCGTCATCAGCATACATCAGCACACCCCTCCCCATGCCTGCGGATGATATTTCCCTTTGGCTTCACGCGAGAGGCATAGATTTGGGCGTCATCAGCATACATCAGCACACCCCTCCCCATGCCTGCGGATGATATTTCCCTTTGGCTTCACGCGAGAGGCATAGATTTGGGCGTCATCAGCATACATCAGCACACCCCTCCCCATGCCTGCGGATGATATTTCCCTTTGGCTTCACGCGAGAGGCATAGATTTGGGCGTCATCAGCATACATCAGCACACCCCTCCCCATGCCTGCGGATGATATTTCCCTTTGGCTTCACGCGAGAGGCATAGATTTGGGCGTCATCAGCATACATCAGCACACCCCTCCCCATGCCTGCGGATGATATTTACCTTTGGCTTCACGCGAGAGGCATAGATTTGGGCGTCATCAGCATACATCAGCACACCCCTCCCCATGCCTGCGGATGATATTTCCCATTGGCTTCATGTGAGAGGCATAGATTTGGGTGTCATCAGCATATATCAGCACACCCCTCCCCATGCCTGCGGATGATATTTCCCATTGGTTTCATGTGAGAGGCATAGATGTGGGTGTCATCGGCGTACATCAGCACATCTCTCCTTATGCCTACGGAGAATCTCTCCCATTGGTTTCATGTGAGAGGCATAGCTTTGGGCGTCATCAGCGTACATCAGCATATCCCTCCCCATACCTGCGGAGAATCTCTCCCATTGGTTTCATGTGAGAGGCATAGATGTGGGTGTCATTGGCATACATCAGCACACCTCTACGGATGATCTCCTGCTCTGAAGCCCATTTCAAATGGGTCAAGCTGGAGTTGAAGGACAGTGGCCTTCTCGGTCACCTTGACCCAAAAATGGAGGCTGGAGACCGGCCTGGAATTATTAAGGTCCAAGGGACCTGTGGACTTTCCCCTTGTCCGAACTCTCTCTTTGGCCGGTGAGTTTGCACTACTGCCGTGGACCCCTCTGGACCCCTGGGACCCCACGAAGGGCCCCGCCCTTCCTTCCTTCCATCCTCTCCAGGTGAGGCCAACTTACCTTTTGTTGGAACCCAGTGGCAAAGGTCCCTTTGGGGCACCTGTCGACCGAGCCCCAATTGCCCCTTTGCCCCCCATTGTCGACCCTGGCCACAGAGCCATAGTCCGTTGGAGGGGTAGAGTCCCCCAGGGACCCCGAGAGCAGGAGCGCCAGCCCGGCCAGGACGCTGACCACAAGCTTGACCATTGCGACAGCCAGCAATGGCCAGCTCAAGGCCCTGCCCAAGGCTTTATACTGGCACCAGGGACTGGACCTTGTGTGTGGCCAATGGGGTGGCCTTCTCAGGGGTGGGCACAAGGGAGACGTGTGGTGGCACCCGTGGCGCAAGGAATTGGAGACGCATCAAAGGGCCGAGAAGGGTCTTGGCCAATCGCTCCGGACACAGTGTCCACCCTGCCGTGGGTGCGGACAAGCCACTTGCAAGCCAATCCCTTCTGCAAACACAAGCCTTATCTGCACTGACCTCTGGTTTTCTCTCCTGGTGCCAGGACACTCCTTCCTCCCCATGGCTTCAGATGGTCAGAGGGTCACAGAGTCATGGAAAGGACCCCCAAAGGCCATCTAGTCCAACCCTATTCTGCCATGCAGGAAAAGCACAATCAAAGCACCCCCAACAGATGGTCATCCAGCTATGTTATGATCCATTATTACTATTATTATTATTATTATTATTATTATTATTATTATTATTATAGTATTAGACTCCTAGAGTTGGGAGGGACCCCCAAAGGCCATCTAGTCCAACCCTGTTCTGCCACGCAGGAAAGGCACAATCAAAGCACCCCCAACAGATGGTCATCCAGCTATGTTATGATCCATTATTATTATTATTATTATTATTATTATTATTCATTATAGTATTAGACTCCTAGAGTTGGGAGGGACCCCCAAAGGCCATCTAGTCCAATCCCCTGCTGTCTGCCATTATTCATGCAGGAAAAGCACAATCAAAGCATCCCCCAACAGATGGCCATCCAGCTATTTAATTATCTATTATTATTATTACGGTATTAGACTCCTAGAGTTGGAAGGGACCTTCCAAAGGTCATCTAGTCCAACCCCCTTCTGTCTGCCATTATTTGGGAAAAGCACAATCAAAGCATCCCCAACAGATGGCCATCCAGCCTTTGTAGTCGTAGTCGTAGTAGTAGTAGTCGTAGTAGTAGTAGTAGTAATAATAATAATAATAATAATAATAATAATAGCAAAAACCCCATGGGCCATGCAGGAAAAGCACAATCAAAGCACCCCCAACAGATGGTCATCCAGCTATGTTATGATCCATTATTATTATTATTATTATTATTATTATTATGGTATTAGACTCCCAGAGTTGGGAGGGACTCCCAAAGGCCATTTAGTCCAACCCCCTGCTGTCTGCCATTATTTGGGGAAAGCACAATCAAAGCACCCCCAACAGATGGCCATCCATCCTTTGTAATAATAATAATAATAATAATAATAATAATAATAATAACCCCCTTCTGCCATGGAGGAAAAGCACAATCAAAGCATACCCAACAGATGGCCATCCAGCTATTTTATTATCCATTATTATTATTATTATTATTATTATTATTATTATTACAGTATTCAACTCCTAGATTTGGAAGGGATCCCCAAAGGTCATCTAGTCCAACCCCATTCTGTCTGCCATTATCTGGGAAAAGCACAATCAAAGCATCCCCAACAGATGGCCATCCAGCTATGTTAGTATCCATTATTATTATTATTATTATTATTATTACAGTATTCAACTCCTTTGGAAGGGATCTTTGGAAGGGATCCCCAAAGGTCATCTAGTCCAACCCCATTCTGTCTGCCATTATCTAGGAAAAGCACAATTTATTTGCTTCACTTTTATACCGCATTCCACAATCAAATTTATACCACAATCAAAGCATCCCCAACAGATGGCCATCCAGCTATGTTATTATCCATTGTTATTATTACAGTATTCAACTCCTAGAGTTGGAAGGGACCCCCAAAGGTTATCTAGTCCAACCCCATTCTGTCTGCCATGCAGGAAATGCACAATCAAAGCACCTCCAACAGATGGCCATCCAGTATCTGCCTTATTATTATTATTATTATTATTATTATTATTATTATTCAAAAATACATTGCACAGTCCTAAATGTTTGGGAAGTGTTTGACATTTTGATTTTGTGATACGAAATCCAGCATATAGCTCTCATTTGCTGTGACATACTGTGCTTTCGTGTCAGTAAAATAATAACAATAATAATAATAGAATCCTAGAGTTGGAAGGGACCCCCAAAGGCCATCTAGTCTATCTAGCCTCTGTCTAAAAGCCTCCAAGGAAGGATGATGATGATGATGATGATGATGATGATGATTAAACTCCTAGGGTTGGAAGAGACCCCCAAAGGTCATCTAGTCCAAACCCCCATTAATCCAGAAAAGCACAATCAAGGTATCCATAACAGATATTCAGCTATGTTATTATCCATTATTATTATTATTATTATTATTATTATTATTATTATTATTATTATTAGGTTCTTGTGGGTTTTTTTCGGGCTATAGGGCCATGTTCTAGAGGCATTTCTCCTGACGTTTCGCCTGCATCTATGGCAAGCATCCTTAGAGGTAGTGAGGTCTGTTGGAATTAGGAAAATGGGTTTATATATCTGTGGAATGGCTGAGGTGGGGCAAAGAGCTCTTCCCTGCTGGAGCTAGGTGTGAATGTTTCAACTGACCACCTTCATTAGCATTTGAAGACCTGGCTGAGCCTGGGAAAATCTTTTGTTGAGAGGTGTTAAGATGTGCCTGGTTGTTTCCTCTCTATATGGCCATGTTCTAGAGGCATTTTCTCCTGACGTTTCGCCTGCATCTATGGCAAGCATCCTCAGAGGTAGTGAGGTCTGTTGGAATTAGTACAATGGGTTTATATATCTGTGGAATGGCTGGGGTGGGGCACAGAGCTCTTCTCTGCTGGAGCTAGGTGTGAATGTTTCAACTGACCACCTTCATTAGCATTTGAAGGCCTGGCTGAGCCTGGGAAAATGTTCTGTTGAGAGGTGTTAAGATGTGCCTGGTTGTTTCCTCTCTATATGGCCATGGTCTAGAGGCATTTTCTCCTGATGTTTCGCCTGCATCTATGGCAAGCATCCTTAGAGGTAGTGAGGTCTGTTGGAATTAGGACAATGGTTTTATATATCTGTGGAATGGCTGGGGTTGGGCAAAGGACTCTTGTCTGCTGGAGCTAGGTGTAAATGTTTCAACTGATCACCTTCATTAGCATTTGAAGGCCTGGCTGAGCCTGGGAAAATCTCTTGTTGAGAGGTGTTAAGATGTGTCTGGTTGTTTCCTCTCTGCTGTTTTGCTGTTGTAATTTTGGAGTTGTTTAATACTGGTAGCCAGATTTTGTTCATTTTCATGGTCTCTTCCTTTCTGTTGAAACTGTCCACATGCTTCTTGTGGATGTCAATGGCTTCTCTGTGTAGTCTGACATGGAGGTTGTGAGAGTGGTCCAGCATTTCTGTGTTCTCAAATAAAATGCTGTGTCCAGGCTGGTTCATCAGGTGCTCTGCTATGGCTGACTTCTCTGGTTGAAGGAGTCTGCCGTGCCTTCCATGTTCCTTCATGCGTGTCTGGGCAATGCTGCGTTTGGTGGTCCCTATGTAGACTTGTCCACAGCTGCATGGTACACGGGAGACTCACCGCTGCAGGAGTCTACCATTTGGCGAGGCCGTGGGGGAGCCCAGGAAGGGTCTTTGCATCCTGTGGATTCCTGACTGGATAAACACTGTCTTGGATTGCTTGTATCTCTCATGTGGACATTGCTTGGTGATACTGCCTTTTATGGACTTATTACTTTTTGGAACCTTCTGATTTTCTTCCAAGCATTTATTTCTTCTGGCTATTTACTAAGCTTCAATAAAAGAAGATTGGTTTCTTCGCTCTTCGTGTGGTGTCTTTCAAAGTCAGAGGGCTCTTCCTGACCTGGAGTGGCATACTGACACAGCAAGCAAAAGGTAGAGGTGTGTGCCAGGTATCTGCACTGATCTACACTGAGTATATAATGCAGTTCAGTGCACTTCGGACTGTATCATATGGACCTATATTGAGCACAACCCAGCTTCTGCCAACCTAGCAGTTCAAAAGCATGCAAGTGTGAGTAGATCAATAGGTACCGCTTCTGCGGGGAGGTAATGGTGTCCCATGCAGTTATGCTGGCCACACAACCTTGGAGGTGTCTATGGACAACGCCGGTTCTTTGGCCTAGAAATGAAGATGAGCGAGGCCACACGACCTTGGAGGTGTCTATGGACAATGCCAGCTCTTCAGTCTAGAAAGGGAGATGAGCACCAGAGTCGGACACAGCTGGACTTCATGCCAAGGGGAAGCCTTGACTTTTACCTGAGCGTGAATAATGCAGCTTGAACTACATTGAAATGCATCATCTGGATCTACACTGAGCGTATAATGCAGTTCTGATTGCAGCATATGGATCTACACAGTGGATCTAATGCAGTTCAGACTCCATCATCTGGATCTATGTTGACTAAAAATGTAGTTCCAACTGCATTTCTCAGCCCGGGACCACTTGGGAGCTGGAATCAGAATCCTAGAGTTGGGAGGGACCCCCAAAGGCCATCCAGTCTGACCTCCTTCTTTCGGGAAGGAAGGCACCAACAAAACAATCCCAACAGATGCCCCTCTGTTTCAGAACCAGCTTTAAAACAGCCCCCCCACCCCCATCTACGGTTGGACCGAGGTCAGCCAGATGGCCTTGGGCATCCTATTCTGGCCCCTCTTCCCTCCCTGTCCTTCTTCTGGGGCCAAAGGTCCCTTCCGAGGGCCAATCATTAACCTTTGTGGCTTTTGGTCCTTTTTCCGCAACACAGCCTTGAAAGGAAAGAGAATGGGATCCTGGTGCGGGTTAAGGTTGCCTTGCTTTGAAAACCACAAGGCTGCCTTAGGAGGGCTAACTAAAGAATGGCTTGCTGTGAGTTTTCTGGGCTGTATGGCCATGTTCAGCAGCATTCTCTCCTGACACTTCGCCTGCATCTGCAGCAATGAAGCAAGTGCAGTGTGTGTGTGTGTGTGTGTGTGTGTGTGTGTGTGTATCTCCCTGTGGAATAATGTCCAGGGTGGGAGACAGAACCCTTGTCTGTTGAAGCAGGTGTGACCTCCAGATCTCCAGATCTCAAGTTTCCGTAGCATTGAGCCAGGGCTGTTAAACTGGTGCTAAACTGCATTCATTCTACAGTGTAGATGCACCCATACATCTTTATGCATTTCCCATGTGTGAATGTTGCATTTAGCAAGCTTGCATATCATTAAGTAGTCTTGCAGCCGCAAAGTCAATCAGTGAGGGTCTCGGCATAGAGATCGCCTGGCCGTTGTTGCCTGGAGGCACCCTCTGTTCCCTGGCACATCCCTGCAGGCTGTCTGGGGTTCCCAGGTTTCTGAGTGGTGCTCATTGTTTCCTGTCTTGATTCTGGTGTTTTTAAAAACTGGTAAACTGGTTTTGCTCACTTTCATGTTTTCATGCCTCCAGGTAACAAAGGCTGAAGTTTAGGGTAGGAGCCAGGTAAATATATAATATAATATAATATAATATAATATAATGCAATGTAGTGCAATGCAATGCTATGCTATGCTATGTTATGATAATAATTAAAAAATTAAAAATAAAATAATATAATAAATAAATAAAATAATAATAATATAATGTAATGTAATGCAATGCAATGCAATGAAGTGCAATGCAATGCAATGCTATGCTATAATAATAATTAAAAAATTAAAATAAAATAATATAATAAATAAATAAAATAATAATAATATAATGTAATGCAATGCAATGCAATGCTATGTAGTGCAATGCAATGCTATGCTATAATAATAATTAAAAAATTAAAAATAAAATAATATAATAAATAAATAAAATAATAATATAATGTAATGTAATGCAATGCAATGCAATGAAGTGCAATGCAATGCTATGCTATGCTATAATAATAATTAAAAAATTAAATAAAAATAATATAATAAATAAATAAAATAATAATATAATGCAATGCAATGCAATGAAGTGCAATGCAATGCTATGCTATAATAATAATTAAAAAATTAAATAAAAATAATATAATAAATAAATAAAATAATAATAATATAATGTAATGCAATGCAATGCAATGCTATGTAGTGCAATGCTATGCTATGATAATAATTAAAAAATTAAATAAAAATAATATAATAAATAAATAAAATAATAATATAATGTAATGCAATGCAATGCTATGTAGTGCAATGCAATGCTATGCTATGCTATAATAATAATTAAAAAATTAAAATAAAATAATATAATAAATAAATAAAATAATAATAATATAATGTAATGCAATGCAATGCTATGCTATGTAGTGCAATGCAATGCTATGCTATAATAATAATTAAAAAATTAAAATAAAATAATATAATAAATAAATAAAATAATAATAATATAATGTAATGCAATGCAATGCAATGCTATGTAGTGCAATGCAATGCTATGCTATAATAATAATTAAAAAATTAAAATAAAATAAAATAATAAATAAATAAAATAATAATATAATGCAATGCAATGCAATGAAGTGCAATGCAATGCTATGCTATAATAATAATTAAAAAATTAAAATAAAATAATATAATAAATAAATAAAATAATAATATAATGCAATGCAATGCAATGAAGTGCAATGCAATGCTATGCTATAATAATAATTAAAAAATTAAAAATAAA